>NW_027139623.1:4880000-5015000 GCF_035084215.1 Heptranchias perlo | reverse complement strand
TAGTGATTTCTGTACTTGGATCCCCATATGCCTTGATTCCCCGAGAGTCCAAAAATCTATCGATCTCAGCTTTGAATATATTCAACGACTGAGCATCCACAGCCCTCTGGGGTTGAGAATTCCAAAGATTCACAACACTTTCAGTGAAGAAATTCTTCCTAATTTCGATCCTAAATGGCCGGTCCCTTATCTTGAGACGATGACCTCGAGTTCTTGATTCTCCAGCAGGGGAATCAGCCTCTCCTCACCTACCCTGTCAAACCGCCTAAGAATTTTATACGTTTCAATCCGATCACCTCTCATTCTTCTAAACTCCAGCGAATATATGCCAATTTTTCCTCATAGTACAATTGCAGCAAGATCTCTTTACTCTGATATTCCAACACCCTTGCAATAAAGGCTAACATATCATTTGCCTTCCTCACTCTCATTAGACCCTTGGTAACTATTTATTTCCAGTATGTTTTTCCTCTGTTCCTTCTATAGGGAAAATAAATGAACGTTGAAAACATTTTGACACAATTACAGCGGTTTATATTTTGGAAACAATATCCAGCTGAACTGCATCAAATTGGATTCCAAACTTCTCGTTTCTGAAGGAAGTGAATTAATAAGAATAATTAATTGCGATGGCCGGGAATCGAACCCGGGTCAAATGCTTGGAAGGCAGCTATGCTCACCACTATACCACCATCGCTGACAATCAGTCAGAATTAATTAGTTCCTAAACATTAGACCCTGAAAAGACACTGCAGGCTGTTGGATTTTGTTCTTCATTGAAACTGGTTTCTGACGGATCCTTTCTCGCTCTGTTGCAGTTCCCGTTTCCGCCCAGTCGATGACGCCAACCCCCAATCAATGGAAATTACACAACAGCCAGTAATTCTTCACCTGATATCGGACTGAAGAGACAGTCGATACCTGCAATACTTGACCGGCTGGAAATACATTTTGCCGCAGCTCACATCAGCCATTGAGTAAAGTTAAATAATTATATTAAATCATTACAGAGACCTGACTGCCAGCTGGGCACGAATGGTAGCTTATTATTCAAGTCAAAAAGATCTTTAGAAAGGACAGGGAAATAGGGAAAGGAGGAGGAGCAGCAATATTACTAAAGGACAATATTACAGCAGTTCAAAGATAAAATATCAGTGAGGGTGAGCAGGCAGTGTAAACACTCTGAAAGACCCATCACAAGTGGCCCCACTGTACTCCTCCAGAATGTGTAAGAAGGGAGAGTGCGGGAGGATTTCTTTATTCTTTGTGAGATTGTGGAAATATCTGGAAGAGGAAAAACCGGCGGTAAAGCTCGGGCCAAGGCCAAGTTCGCTCATCCCGGGCCGGACTACAGTTCCGTCTTCACAGGCTCTTGCGAAAGGGAAACTGCACTGAACGTGTGGGTGCAGGAACCTCGGTCTATCTGGGTGGTTTGTTCGGGCATCTGACGGCTGAAATCCTCGAGCTGGCCGACAACGCGGCCCGCGACAACAAGAAGACCCGCATCATCCCCAGACACCTGCAGCTGGCCATCCGCAACGACGAGGAGCTTAACAAGCTGCTGGGACAGATGACCATCGCTCAGGGCGGGGTGCTGCCTGATATCCAGGCCGAGCTGCTGCCGAAGAAAAGTGCTGGGAGCATTAAGAACAAGTGAAGCGGCCAAGATTTAATCTACTAACAGGACAAGGACAGGTCCAATCTTATTAAATCATTTGAATAAGTAACAGAAGGAATAGATAAGGGTAACCTGGTAGATGTAATACATTTGGATTTTCAGAATGCCTTATATAAGGTACCGCATTGTAGAATCATGGCAAAGTTCAGTGCACGTGGAGTCAGGGGACAGGTAGCGGAATGGATAGCAAGCTGGCGACAAAACAGAAAACAGATAATAGGGGTCACGGGTAGCAGCTTGGAGTGGCAAAAAGTGGGAAGTGGTTTAACACAGGGATCAGTGCTGGGACCACTCCTGTTCACAATTAACATTAAAGATTTGGATTCGGGAATCGGAAGTACAATTTCAAAATTTGACGATGACACCAAATTGGGGGGTACAGTTAATACAAAGGAAGAATGTGTCAAAATGCAAGAGGACATTAATAAACTTACAGAATGAAGAATAAGGAGCTCACACACTGCTTGGAAAATAACAGTCTAAACAGGATAGAGGAGCAAAGGGATCGAGGGATACAGATACACAAATTACTGAAAGTCGCGACTAAAAGTAGCTTCGCCAGTGTTACCGTCTCACAAAGACACTCGCCCTGAATCTGTGAAAAGATAATAACCATAAACTGGGACTGAAGCCGAACACATCCCCAGTTACAGTGAGACCCGGCCCGGACATCTCATTCTCTCTGTTTTATATCAGACAGTATCCCACCTTCATGTCCAGCACAAGAGAGAGAGAGAGACAGTATCAGTCTTACACTTCCTATCTGTGTCCAAATCACGCTCAATAGCAGTATCCACCTTCATATACAGCACCAGAGAGAAAGAGGGAGGCAGACATGGTGAGAGAGACAGAGAGAGCAGTGAGGCACAGTAACAGACAGACGTAAACAGCATTAGTTCCAGACTGAGCGGTAAAGTTCCGTTTTATCCAGAAAGATCGCGTTGGAAAGACAGAAGATGCAGTCTCATCTCTCACTGATATTGTACGAGGGACAGACACATTATTAATCCCACACTCAGGGACAGTGCAGAGAATGACAAAAACAATGGGCCACATTTAACCCGCTCTTGCCTGTTGCAGCATGTGCAGTTTTGCGGCTCAGGGCTGTTCGATATTACTCTCAGTGACCGAGAGTATCACTCCGCTTAAATTAATCTGGGACTGTTGCTGTCAGATATTAATCCTACACGGTCCCAGCAAATACACCGACTCCCACTTTACTATCATGTTTCTCCAGGATTGGTTTCAGAAATCCTCCCTCCAGTTTAGGAGTCACACAGTGGAGAGGCCAAGAAAGAACAAGATTTTTTGGCTCGTTCCACAGCTGCTCACTTTATCGATGAAAGGCCCTTTACCATCAAAAGATACCGAGAGAAACAGCAGGGATGGAAACATCTAGTTTAATAGTTAGAGATTGTAAAGTCAGTCTGGATTCCAGCGTTAGGCACTGGTGGAATCCCATCTGTTTTCCATTCTGGTGCCTGTTCCTGCACTGCCTGTGGACCCCATTCCCTCTGACCTTTCCCCCAGACCCACTTCCTTTGCTCAGACTCTGAAAAATTCCAATTGGGGAAAGTTTCCATCGATTTTTGTATTGGGAATTAAACCAGATATCTGCGCATGCGTGACTCAGCCCCGCCCCCAGCGCTGGATGTTGGTGAGCAGAAGAGCGCATGCGCGCTGCCCTCCCCCAGCTCGGCCTGTGGGCGCCATTCCCTCAGTGAGCGGAAGAAGATGGTTTAAAACAGCCGGGAATGGAGAGATCACGGCCCCCGGGGGAAGGGAGCAAAGAGCAGCCTCGTTACAGCAGCTCATCGCTTCGGGACCGTGTCCGCAGATGGGCTCAGAGATCGGCATTGAGTCCGGGGGAAGGTCAGGGGGAGTCCGGGGGCTGTTTGTAAGAGGCGGAGTGGATCAGGAACTGGTCCCGGAACATGGAGTGAGCGGGGGAAGGGAGAGGTCATTCTCGGGCTGTGTGTGTCGAGGGTGTGTCCAGGGTAAGGGAGACAGAATGGGAAGAACCTGCTATTTAAAATCATTGCTGCTTTCTCTCCCCAAACCAGTAGTGAATGTTCCTGGTTTATTTCCAGTCTCACCCTGTTTGTTGTTTTTGGACAGTGAAGAGTGGAAACAGAGGCGGACAGTAAGGATGTGGGGAGTTCTACAAAGAGCATCTATTGCAGGCACCAGGCGAGAATTGTGAAGGATACATTTTAAATAGCTTCTGTTTTCTTTTGGATCAACGATTAGTCCCCTGGGAGAGGGGATTATAAACCTGACCTGAACAAAGGTCCCTGCCCCATCGGGTAGTCCCATTCATGGATCAGTGCAGGGGTTGTGTTGTGTCTGAATGTCATTAAATTGTTGTGAAACAGTCCAACACATCTGGTATGCAGAAGCTCAGTACTGCAGTGGAGTCAGACACTGACACTGTTTGTATTGCTGGTTTGCATTTGTGGATATTCAAAATAATTATTAATAGATATTAAACTGATCACTTTTGTATTTTCTACCTCACCTGTTCTTGAGTAACAAGAGATAATTTTCTTTTTGCAGGCAAACCCTTGAAGATGCCAGAATCAGTGTGATGTTTCCTCCACCTGAGGCACAAGGAACAGTGCAGCCAGCTCCTCACACACAGTAAGTACATTATCACACACAGAGCACAGAGACACAGACAGGTCATCAGTTCCACAGTCTCAGACAGCAGAAGTAGTCAGTCCCACACTGATCCCAAGTTCCAGAGGCACATTTTCAATCCAACAGTCAAACAGAGCAGGTGAGGCAGACACTGTTCCATTTCCCCCGAACTCAGTCCCGCTGACAGGTGGATACAAAAATCCCAGTCCAAAATCACACTCTCAGGTTGTCAATTTCACAAAAGGGCAACATTAGCCGTGAATTAAATACCAGATAGAAATCACACATGGTACCCGATTGAAAGGTGCAAAATGAATCCCAACAATGTACCCTGAGTTTCCAATTGAATACCAGCCCAGAACTCTCACACATACATGAGTTTAATACATGCTGTATACTTTCGAATAGTGTACCATTCGAATAAAATTGCAAGTCCAAAACTCATATACAGTATCAGATTGAGAAATGCTGTGACAGTGTAACCTGAGAAACAAATTAGATACCAGTTTATAATACACTCTTAGTATGAGATTTAAAGATACAGTATCAATTATATTAGTCCAGACTGAGATAGACATTACACACGAGACAAAAATCTTGTAAAATAACATTTGAATATGATGTATTAATTCCTTTAGTGCAGACTGATATGCACATTACATGCCAATTCAAAAATGTCACAATATCAGTTTGAAAGATAGGTTATCTTTCACAATAGTATTCACAGAAATACAGATTTAATTCTAGTCCAAAAAGCACGTAAATTATCTGATTAAATCCTCCAGCCTCAAATCAAAAGTGTATCCATATTTATCAATTAAATAATGAGAAAAACTATTCAAACATTAAGATATTAAAGCTACAGTATTGAACGCCATAACGTAATCTGAGAGAATAATTATATTCCGACACAGAATGAATCTCACACTCAGATACCGTACAGAGACACACAGACCCAGAATGAATCCCACACTCACCATACTGTACCAGAGACTGAAAGATGCAGAAGGAATCCCAAACTCACATACAGTACTAGAGGTTGCCAGACACAAAGTGAATCCCACACTCAAGTATGGTACCAGAGTTGACAGATACAGAATGAATCCCACACAGGCATACAGTACCAAGGACTGACAGATACCGAGTTCATCCCACACTCTCATAAAGCACTAGAGACTGAGAGGTAAAGTATGAATCGCATACTCACACACAGCACCAGAGACTGACAGAGACAGAATGAAACCCACACTCACACAGAGTACCAGAGACTGACAGATACAGAATGAATCCCACACTCACACACAGCACCAGAGACTGACAGATACAGAATGAATCCCACACTCACACAGAGTACCAGAGACTGACAGATACAGAATGAATCCCACACTCACACACAGTACCTGAGACTGACAGATACAGAATGAATCCCACACTCACACACAGCACCAAAGACTGGCAGATACATAATGAATCACACACTCACACACAGCACCACAGACTGAGATGCAGAATGAATCCCATACTCACACAGCACCAGAGACTGACAGATACAGAATGAATCCCACACTAACATACAGTTCCTGAGACTGACAGATACAGAATGAATCCCACACTTCCACACAGTAGCTGAGACTGACAGATACAGAATGAATCCCATACTAACGTACAATATGAGAAACTGCATATATGGAAAAAATTGAACACCCAAACACAGTACTGGAGAATGTATATACAGAATGAATCCCACAGTCAAATAGAGTACCAGAGAGTGACAGATACAGCATGAATCCCACACTCACAGGCAGTACCAGAGACTGAGAGATACAAACTGAATCTGACAGTCACCTACATTGGTGCAGGCTGAATTTCACATTACGTACCAGAGCAAAAATCTCACAATCGCAGATTGAAAGATACAGTATCAATTCCATCAATGCTGGCTTAGTTACACATTACGTACCAGTCCAAAAATCTCATTGTGTCAAATTGAAAGATACAGTATCAATTCCATTAGTGCAGACTGAGCTACACATTAGAAACCACTACAAAAAAACTGATGCAGATTCAAACTGAAATATATAGTATTCTATTCATGCAGACTGAGCTACACATTATATAAAAGTTCAAAAATGTCACCCTATCAGTGTGGAAGATGCACAAATTCACAATTGTGTTCCCATCGATACAGATTTAATAGTAGTCCAGAAAGTGCCCACATTATCAGATTATAACCGAGAGCATTACATTTTAAAATAGATCATTATCTACCAATTAAAGACTGGGACAAATTATTCATACATTAAGGTATTAAAGATACAGTTTTGAATGCCATACTCTAAATGGAGATACAAATTAGATACAGATAAAGAATGAATCTCACACTCCGATAGACTGCCAGAGACTGGCATATGGAATGAATCTCAAACTCATACAATGTACCAGCGACTGACAGATTCAGAATGAATCCCACACTCACACACTGCAGCACAGACTGACAGATACATAATTTATATCACTCAAACACAGCATCAGAAATTGATTGATAGAGAATGAATGTCTCACTCACAAACAGAGCCAGAGACTGACAGATACAGAATGAATCCCAAATTCACAAACAGAGCCAGAGACTGACAGGAATACATTAAATCTCACACCCAGATACAGTTCCAGAGACTGACAAATACAGAATGAATCCCACACTCACACACAGTACCAGAGACTGACAAATACAGAATGAATCCCACACTCACACACAGTACCAGAGAATGACAGATACAGAATGAATCCCACACTCACACAGAGTACCAGAGACTGACAGACACAAAATGAATCCCATACTCACACAGAGTACCAGAGACTGACAGATACAGAACGAATCCCACACTCACACACAGCACCAGAGACTGACAGATACGGAATTAATCCCACACTCATACAGCACCAGAGACTGACAGATACAGAATGAATCCCACACTCACACACAGTACCAGAGACTGACAGATATAGAATGAACCCCACACTCACACACAGTACCAGAGACTGACAGATACCGAATGAATCCCACACTCACACACAGTACCAGAGACTGACAGATACCGAATGAATCCCACACTCACTCACAGCACCAGAGACTGACAGATACAAAATGAATCCCACACTCACACACAGCACCAGAGACTGACAGATACAGAATGAATCCCACACTCACACACAGTACCAGAGACTGACAGATACAGAATGAATCCCACACTCACATTACTGCAGACTGAGTTACACTTTACAGACCAGTCCAAAGATCTCATAGTGTCAGATTGAAAGATACAGTATAAATTCCATTCGTGCAGACTGAGCTACATATTAGTTATATTGGTAAATACTCAGTGTTATACTGAAATAAACATTATCAATAGCATTGGTACAGACTGAGCTGCACATTATATACCAGTCCAAAAACCTCATAAATGATCAGAGTGGAAGACACAGTTTCAATTCTATTAGCACCGCCTGATCTGTACATTACATACCAGATTGAACGGATAGTCCCATGGGAGAGGGGATCAGAAACCTGACCTGTACAAAGGTCCCTGCCCCATCGGGTAGTCCCATTCATGGACCAGTGCAGGGCTTGGGTTGTGTCTGGATGTCACTAAATTGTTGTAAAACAGCCCAACACACCTGGTGTGCAGAAGCTGAGTGCTGCAGTACTGCAGTGGAGTCAGACACTGACACTGTTTGTATCACTGGTTTTCATTTGTGGTTATTACAATGATTATTAACAGAGAGATTCAATTGATCACTTTTGTATTTTCTACCTCACCTGTTCTTGAGTTGCAAGAGATAATTTTTCTTCCTACAGTAAAATCCTTGAAGGACCCAGAATCAGTGTGATGTTTACTCCACTCGAGGCACAAGGAACAGTGCAGCCAGCTCCTTCTCACACACAGTATGTACATTATCACTCACAGAGCACAGAGACACAGACAGGTCATCAGTCCCACAGTCTCAGACAGCAGAAATAGTCAGTCCCACACTGATCCCAATCCAACAGTCAAACAGAGCAGGAGAGAAAGACATAATTCCCATTTCACAACGACTCAGTATCGCTGACCGGCAGATAAATAATTCCCAGTCAAAATCACACCCAGTATCAGATTGAAAGACACTGTGTCAATCTCACATTAGATCAGCCTTAGCTACAAATTAACTACCAGATAGAACTGACACATGGTACCGATTGATAGATACAGAATGAATCACAATTGTGTACCCCAAGATTCAAATTAAATACCAGCCCACAACTCATACGCACATTATGAGTTTAAAAATGCAGTATTCATGCCAACAGTGTACACTGAGATACAAATTAGATACCAGTTCAGATGTTACTCATATTTGACTCACATATATGTCCAAAAATCTCATAGTGTCAGAATGAAATGTACAGTTTCAATTCCTTTACTGCAGACTGAGCAACACATTACATACCAGTCCAAAATTCTCAGTGTCAGGTTGAAAGACACAGTATCAATCCCATTAGTGCAGACTGAGGTACACATTCGTTACCTGTCCAAAAATCACATTGTGTCAAACTGAAAGGCACAGTATCAATTCCTTTACTGCAGACAGAGGTTCACATTAGATATCAGTCCACAAATCACGTACAGTATCATACTGAAAGATATAGTATTGATTTGATGAGTACAGACTGACCGACATGTTACATACCAGTACAAAAATCTCACACAGTATCAGACTGGAAGATACAGTATCAATTTCATTAGTGTGGACTGAGGTATACATTAGATACCAGTCCGAATGTCACATTCAGTGTCAAATTGAAAGATACAGTATCAATTCCATTAGTGCAGACTGAACTACACCTTACAAACTAGTCTAAATATATTACACAGTATCAGACTGAAAGGTACAGTATGAATTCCATTAGTGCAGACTGAGCTACATATTATATACCGTCCAAAATTCTCATACATTATCATACTAAAATATACAGTATGAATCCTATTAGTGTAGACCAAGCTACACATTACAAACTAGTCCAAAAATCTCTCGCAGTGTCTGACTGAAAGTTAGAGTGCCAATTCCATTAGTACAGAATGAACCACACATTACATACCAGTCCAAAAATCTCATAGTGTCAGACTGAAAGGTACAATATCAATTCCATTAGCCCAAACTGAGCTACACAATAAATACCAGTCCAATAATTTCAGAGTAAAAGATTGAAGCTACATTATCTTCAGAGATTAAGATGTAATCCTAAAAAAAAATTACACACGTTATTTGATTAAAATAAATCCATAAGTGTATACATATTTACAAATTAATGCTAGACGGAAGATTTACATACATGAATGAATTAAAGATACAGATTCAAGCACCATACTGTAACCTGAAATAAGAATACAGAACGAATCCAAGCTAGCACTTTGCCCAGAGACTGAGTTACAGAATGAATCCCACACTCACAGGCTGTACTGGAGAATGACGGATACAGAATGAATATCACACTCACATACAGTACCAGAGACTAATGTAAGGAATCTTACAACACCAGGTTATAGTCCAACAGTTTTATTTGAAAATCACAAGATTTCGGAGGCTTTATCCTTTGTCACCTGACTTCACCTGACGAAGGAGAAAGCCTCCGAAAGCTGGTGATATTCAAATAAAACCTGGTGTTGTAAGATTCCTTACATTTGTCAACCCCAGTCCATCACCGGCATCTCCATATCAGTACCAGAGACTGACGGACAGAGAATTAATCCCACACTCACATACAGTCTGACATCTACTGGCCATAAGTGAGAACTGTAACAGAGTGGAACAAATTCACATTATCTGTCGTTGTTCCAGATTCAGGACAATGTGTAATGTGAGGAAATAGTTTCTCTCTGTAACTTCTACTCTCGTTTCTTCTCATTTTTTCAGTGAAAAATTAGACAATTAATTCATAATAAAGTTTCTGTTTAGCTCATTCGAAAGTTGCCCCATTATATTTCACTCTACATTGCGCAATATTTCTGTCTGATTTCTCAGGACAGGATTTATATTAATTCAAATAAACCGAACTGAAACACAAATAAAAACTGAGCGCTAATCTGGAAGTTTCAATGGCGACCGTCAAAAGTGAAAGGGATAAAATATAGAAAAAATTAAACCCGAAAATGCTGGAAAGACTCAGCAGGTCCGGCAGCATCTGTGGAGAAGGGAAGCTCGGGTTAACGGTTCAGGACTATGACCCTTCTATAGATCAGAAAGGTTAATCCGACATAATTTAAGTAAGGAACGGGAATCAGCAGAGGGAAAGACTTCAGAAAATCAATTAATTTTACTGAATCCGGGCAATTGTGTCCCGTATTCACTGTACAGATCAGGGCAAATAATAATACAAAGGATCAGAGTTAAATTCAACGTTATGGGGGAAATAAATGAATTTTAAAAGTATTTTTTATATAAATTAGACCCGTTTGTGTTTTGGAAACACTATCCCTCTGAACATCATCAAATTCGGTTCCAGTCTTAGTGTTTCTGAATTCAGCGAACTGGGATTCAAACCTGTTGGAATTAACTGCTTGGAAGGCAGCAATACTCACCATTATAGCGCCTAAGTTCACTCGGAGGGAGAAATCGAGTGTTTCTGTGGAGTTTGGGACTGAATTGCTCCCTTTGGGTTTCTGGCACTTTAATCATAGACAATAAATATTTCCCAAACATCAGCCCCTGAACAGACACAACAAGCTGGTGGAATTTCTCATTTATAGATATTAAATAAGAGGATGACAAAAGCGAATAGGAAGAGGTTAGGAAGAAGTCACAAAAACAATTAGGGAAGCAAACAGGAATTACGAAATCAAATTATCAAGGAATATCAAAAGAAATAGTAAATTATTCCACAGACACAAAAATAACAAAAGGAAAATCAGAATATCTTGAGGGCCACTAAGGGATAGAATCATAGAATCATAGAATCATAGAAGTTACAACATGGAAACAGGCCCTTCGGCCCAACATGTCCATGTCGCCCAGTTTATACCACTACGCTAGTCCCAATTGCCTGCACTTGGCCCATATCCCTCGATACCCATCTTCCCCATGTAACTGTCCAAATGCTTTTTAAAAGACAAAATTGTACCCGCCTCTACTACTGCCTCTGGCAGCTCGTTCCAGACACTCACCACCCTTTGAGTGAAAAAATTGCCCCTCTGGATCCTTTTGTATCTCTCCCCTCTCACCTTAAATCTGTGCCCCCTCGTTATAGACTCCCCTACCTTTGGGAAAAGATTTTGACTATCGACCTTATCTGTGCCCCTCATTATTTTATAGACTTCTATAAGATCACCCCTTAACCTCCTACTCTCCAGGGAATAAAGTCCCAGTCTGTCTAACCTCTCCCTGTAAGTCAAACCATCAAGTCCCGGTAGCATCCTAGTAAATCTTTTCTGCACTCTTTCTAGTTTAATAATATCCTTTCTATAATAGGGTGACCAGAACTGTACACAGTACTCCAAGTGTGGCCTCACCAATGCCCTGTACAACTTCAACAAGACATCCCAACTCCTGCATTCAATGTTCTGACCAATGAAACCAAGCATGCTGAATGCCTTCTTCACCACCCTATCCACCTGTGACTCCACTTTCAAGGAGCTATGAATCTGTACTCCTAGATCTCTTTGTTCTATAACTCTCCCCAACGCCCTACCATTAACGGAGTAGGTCCTGGCCCGATTCGATCTACCAAAATGCATCACCTCACATTTATCTAAATTAAACTCCATCTGCCATTCATCGGCCCACTGGCCCAATTTATCAAGATCCCGTTGCAATCCTAGATAACCTTCTTCACTGTCCACAATGCCACCAATCATGGTGTCATCTGCAAACTTACTAACCATGCCTCCTAAATTCTCATCCAAATCATTAATATAAATAACAAATAACAGCGGACCCAGCACCGATCCCTGAGGCACACCGCTGGACACAGGCATCCAGTTTGAAAAACAACCCTCGACAACCACCCTCTGTCTTCTGTCGTCAAGCCAATTTTGTATCCAATTGGCTACCTCACCTTGGATCCCATGAGATTTAACCTTATGTAACAACCTACCATGCGGTACCTTGTCAAATGCTTTGCTGAAGTCCATGTAGACCACGTCTACTGCACAGCCCTCATCTATCTTCTTGGTTACCCCTTCAAAAAACTCAATCAAATTCGTGAGACATGATTTTCCTCTCACAAAACCATGCTGACTGTTCCTAATTAGTCCCTGCCTCTCCAAATGCCTGTAGATTCTGTCCCTCAGAATACCCTCTAACAACTTACCCACTACAGATGTCAGGCTCACTGGTCTGTAGTTCCCAGGCTTTTCCCTGCCGCCCTTCTTAAACAAAGGCACAACATTTGCTGCCCTCCAATCTTCAGGCACCTCACCTGTAGCGGTGGATGATTCAAATATCTCTGCTAGGGGACCCGCAATTTCCTCCCTAACCTCCCATAACGTCCTGGGATACATTTCATCAGGTCCCGGAGATTTATCTACCTTGATGCGCGTTAAGACTTCCAGCACCTCCCTCTCTGTAATATGTACACTCCTCAAGACATCACTATTTATTTCCCCAAGTTCCCTAACATCCATGCCTTTCTCAACCGTAAATACCGATGTGAAATATTCATTCAGGATCTCACCCATCTCTTGTGGTTCCGCACATAGATGACCTTGTTGATCCTTAAGAGGCCCTACTCTCTCCCTAGTTACCCTTTTGCCCTTTATGTATTTGTAGAAGCTCTTTGGATTCACCTTTGCCTGATCTGCCAAAGCAATCTCATATCCCCTTTTTGCCCTCCTGATTTCTCTCTTAACTCTACTCCGGCAATCTCTATACTCTTCAAGGGATCCACTTGATCCCAGCTGCCTATGCATGTCATATACCTCCTTCTTCTTTTTGACTAGTGCCTCAATCTCCCGAGTCATCCAAGGTTCCCTACTTCTACCAGCCTTGCCCTTCACTTTATAAGGAATGTGCTTACCCTGAACCCTGGTTAACACACTTTTGAAAGCCTCCCACTTACCAGACGTCCCTTTGCCTGCCAACAGACTCTCCCAATCAACTTCTGAAAGTTCCTGTCTAATACCATCAAAATTGGCCTTTCCCCAATTTAGAATTTTAACTTTTGGGCCAGACCTATCCTTCTCCATAGCTATCTTAAAACTAATGGAATTATGATCACTGGTCCCAAAGTGATCCCTCACTAACACTTCTGTCACCTGCCCTTCCTTATTTCCCAAGAGGAGGTCAAGTTTTGCCCCCTCTCTAGTCGGGCCATCCACATACTGAATGAGAAATTCCTCCTGAATACACTCAACAAATTTCTCTCCATCCAAGCCCCTAATGCTATGGCTGTCCCAGTCAATGTTGGGAAAGTTAAAGTCCCCTACTATTACCACCCTATTTTTCTTGCAGCTGTCTGTAATCTCCTTACATATTTGCTCCTCAATTTCCCGTTGACTATTTGGGGGTCTGTAGTACAATCCTATCAAAGTGATCTCTCCCTTCTTATTTTTCAGTTCTACCCATATGGACTCAGTGGGCGAACCCTCGGATATATCCCCTCTCACTACTGCCGTGATGTTCTCCCTAATCAAGAACGCAACTCCCCCTCCTCTCTTACCTCCTGCTCTATCTTTCCTATAGCATCTGTACCCTGGAACATTGAGCTGCCAGTCCTGCCCCTCCCTTAGCCATGTTTCAGTAATAGCTATAACATCCCAGTCCCATGTACCCATCCATGCCCTGAGTTCATCTGCCTTGCCCATCAGACTTCTTGCATTGAAATAAATGCAGTTTAATCTAGACTTCCCTTGGTCTTTGCCCTGCTTTCTCAGACCATCTGTCCGGTCATGTTCTGTACACTCTCCCTTACTGCCTTTTGTTTCTGTCACCACTTTATTTCCCACTGACTTCCTGCATCGGTTCCCATCCCCCTGCCACATTAGTTTAAACCCTCCCCAACAGCACTGGCAAACACTCCCCCTAGGACATTGGTTCCAGTCCTGCCCAGATGAAGACCGTCCAATTTGTACTGGTCCCACCTCCCCCAGAACCGGTTCCAATGGCCCAGGAATTTGAATCCCTCCAGCTTGCACCATCTCTCAAGCCACGTATTCATCTTAGCTATCCTTTCATTCCTACTCTGACTAACCCGTGGCACTGGTAGCAATCCTGAGATTACTACCTTTGAGGTCCTACTCTTTAGTTTAACTCCTAACTCCCTAAATTCAGCTTGTAGGACCTCATCCCGTTTTTTACCTATATCGTTGGTGCCTATATGCACCACGACAACTGGCTGTTCACCCTCCCCCTCCAGAATGTCCTGCAGCCGCTCCGAGACATCCTTGACCCTTGCACCAGGGAGGCAACATACCATCCTGGAGTCTCGGTTGCGTCCGCAGAAACGCCTGTCTATTCCCCTTACAATCGAGTCCCCTATCACTATAGCTCTGCCACTCTTTTTCCTGCCCTCCTGTGCAGCAGAGCCAGCCACGGTGCCATGAACCTGGCCACTGCCACCTTCCCCTGGTGAGCCATCTCCGCCAACAGTATCCAAAACGGTATACCTGTTTTGGAGGGAGATGACCGCAGGGGACCCCTGCACTGCCTTCCTACTCTTCCTCTGTCTGTTGGTCACCCATTCACTATCTCCCTCAGTAATTTTTATCTGCGGTGTGACCAACTCACTGAACGTGCTATCCACGACTTTCTCAGCATCGCGGATGCTCCAAAGTGAGTCCATCCGCAGCTCCAGAGCCGTCAAGCGGTCAAACAATAGCTGCAGCTGGACACACTTCCCGCAGGTGAAGGAATCAGGGATACAGGAAGGAGCCCTGAATTCCCACATCCCACAAGAGGAACATGACACGGCGCTGGGATCTCCTGCCATGACTTAACCCTTAAATTAGCTTAAGAACAACTACAATGTCAAGAGAAAAAAAAAGGAAAGAAAAACTACTTACCACTTCCTTTAAGGAGTTTACTCCTTTAAATTGTTCTCAATTTAGAGAATGTTAACTACACTAGGGACCTTGATTCACTAAAAAATAAACGCTACTTCCAAAAAGACCAGCAGACCTTCCCTTTCCTTTTACTTCAGTTACTGTAGATAAGGAGAAATACTCACCTGAACCTACTCACCAATCAGGTGCCTCCCCTGTGTCGCGTCCCGATCTGATTTCTGACGTCACTTCGAACTCGGTCGCAGCTCCGCTCGGCTCCTCTCAGCGCTCTGAAATCCCGCCTGTTATCGGACGCTCCCTCCGCTCAAGATAAACTGACAGGTAACGTCAGCAAAACGCCAGAAATATTGAATTATTACTTTGCCTTAGTATTTACCCGGGAGATTAACAGGGTGAACATGATATTAGAGGAATAGGTCAATAAAGATATCAAGACATTTAAGTTAGAAAGGGTGGTTAAACTCCTGGTCCAGATGGATTGCACGCGCACATATTAAATGAAGCAAAGGAAGAGATAGCAGAGGCATTGTTACATATATAGAAAAAATCATCACAAAAAGGAATAGTGCCAGAGGACTAGATGACAGTTAATGTGATTCTTATATTTTAAAACAGGAGATAGAACAAGTCCAGGGAACTATAGACCAGTTAACTAAAGGTAGGTGGTAGGAATGATCATGGAATTCTTTCCTCATTGATGCAGCAGAAAAAATTAAGAAACCGAAAATATAATAAAGAGTTTGACAGAAGGTTTGACAGTTTAAATTACAGTTCAACATAACTTATTTGCTTTTCAATTCTATTCCACTGGAAATAAACCCCAGTGCTGTGTTTGCTTTCTGTGGCCTTATCAACCTGTGTTGCTACTTTTAATGATTTGTCAATCTGTATCCCTCAATCCCTTTGCTCTTCCACCACATTTAGACTCTTATTTTCCAAGCAGTATGTGGCCTCCTTATTCCCCCAGCAAAATGCACCACCTCACACCTTTCTATATGGAAATTAAATGGCCATTTACACCGCCTTTGAGCAAGCTTATTAAAGTCTTATATTTTGTCCCAGTCTTCCTCAGTAAAGACAATACCCCCTAAACTAATTACAAGAATTTAACACAGCATTACAACTAACGTTTGGTCTAACAAAATGTACTTGCAGCTCGTCTCCAATCCCAGTTTTTCTAAACCCCACCCGTACAATATAATGTGAAGAATGAGTTTATCTTCTGTCCCTCTCTCATCTGTAAACTTCAATGACCCGGGGTTTGGGGACATCTACTGGCCGGAAGCAGAACTGCAACAGTTCGGAACAAATTGCTGAAACCGGACAATGTGCAGTGTCAGCGTGTTTGTGAATGGTGGCACGTACTGAATCTGATTGGATATCTGAAGAAACCAATCAGAGAGTGAAAGGAAAAGGTGACGTTGCATCACTCCCAATGACCCAATCACAATCATTGCCTTCCCCCATCCCTCATTACCATAGTGTGGAGATGCCGGTGATGGACTGGGGTTGACAATTGTGAACAATTTTACAACACCAAGTTATAGTCCAGCAATTTTATTTTAAATTCACAAGCTTTCGGAGACTTCCTCCTTCCTCAGGTGAATTTAAAATAAAATTGCTGGACTATAACTTGGTGTTGTAAAATTGTTTACAATCATTACCACAGGGCTGTGGGGCTGCCTATTTAATCCGAGCTCGGAGCGGATTTGGGTCATTTCTGGGTCTGAAATTGAGTTTGAAAATGCCTGAGGACAAGAAAGCAGCTCCCAAGAAGGGCGCCAAGAAAACCTTGAGTAAAGCACCAGCCAAGGGCGGCAAGAAGCGGAGAAAGTCGAGGAAGGAGAGTTACTCCATCTACGTCTACAAAGTGATGAAGCAGGTTCACCCCGACACCGGCATCTCCTCCAAGGCCATGAGCATCATGAACTCCTTTGTGAACGATATTTTCGAGCGCATCGCGGGTGAGGCTTCCCGCCTGGCTCATTACAACAAGCGGGCGACCATCAGCTCCCGGGAGATCCAGACCGCCGTGCGCCTGCTGCTGCCCGGAGAACTGGCCAAGCACGCCGTGTCGGAAGGGACAAAGGCGGTGACCAAGTACACCAGCTCCAAGTGAAACTCGACAATGAACTGAAAAAAAACAACGGCTCTTTTAAGAGCCGCCCACAACCTCTCTGAAGGAGCTGCATTTCCTATATATTTACTTAGGATTGTTTTAATACTGTAATATTATTCCAGTCTTATAATGAAGTGATACTGTAACTGCCCCGTTGAAATACCTGACCCATACACTGATCCGCTCCTTCCCCTTTGCTTCGCTCTTAAAGCGTTACTATTCTGTCCTCTCCCACTCCCTTCGTGTTTCATTTAACTGTAAGAATCCAATCTCCGAATGTTTACCAGCTGATGTGAAAATCCTCACATCAACAGCAAACCCACCCCTTGCAGTAACACAGCGGAATAGGGTCAGAATGAGAGCTCCGTCCGGGTCCGTCTTTTCACAGAAACACTCCCGGCTCTGTGAGAAGGGACCAATCTATAACGTGTCACTTTTATAAAGACTAAATTGAAACGTGTCCCTTCACGGAATGCTGTGAATGGGGATTCAGTCCCGAACGATACAGTTTGAAAGCGATGTTAGAATGAGACATAATTTAAAGCAGGTTTTAAACAGCGCCAGCGATTGGTGACGGGTAGCGCTGAATAAGACAAGATAAAAAGAACGGGTTTAAAATCTTGTGCTCAGGGCGACATTGATCGAAATCCGGTCCTTTACTACACTGAAATTGGCGGGCTTTTTGAAATTCATCAAATTCCTGGTCTGACCGTTGAGGCCGGTAAATCCCGCCCTCTTCTGATTCCCAGCTATCTGATTGGTTAATGAAATAGGCAAATGAGGTGTATTAAAGAACAACCAATCAGATGACCTTTCAGTCTACAAGAAGGGTAAATACGGAAATCATTCTTCATTCTTTGTGAAAGTGTTTGTGAGATTGTGGAAATGTCTGGAAGAGGAAAAACCGGCGGTAAGGCTCGGGCCAAGGCCAAGTCTCGCTCATCCCGGGCCGGACTGCAGTTCCCTGTGGGCCGTGTTCACAGGCACCTGCGAAAGGGGAACTACGCTGAACGTGTGGGTGCCGGAGCCCCGGTCTATCTGGCTGCTGTGCTCGAGTATCTGACGGCTGAAATCCTCGAGCTGGCCGGCAACGCGGCCCGGGACAACAAGAAGACCCGCATCATCCCCAGACACCTGCAGCTGGCCATCCGCAACGACGAGGAGCTCAACAAGCTGCTGGGACGGGTGACCATCGCTCAGGGCGGGGTGCTGCCTAATATCCAGGCCGTACTGCTGCCGAAGAAAACCAGCACTGTGAGCTCCAAGAGCAAATAAAGCGACCAAGATTTAATCTGATAACCCAAAGGCTCTTTTCAGAGCCACCCACTGTATTTATGAAAGGGCTGGTCACTGTCTGTCAAAGGACTTGATTCCGATTCGCGAAACTAACAATAACTTGTTAAATACAAATGATCCATATCGGTCTGTTGCAGTACTCGCTTCCGGACCGCAGATGTCGCCAACCTCCAATAGATTGAAATTTGCAGTTTGTCTGGTGAATGAGACAAAATACCAGAACCGTCAGAATTGTTAACTGGGTGGGCGGGATGCAGAAATACCAGGGACGCTTGTTATTATTTACCGTCCCATCCTCGGACAAGTCTGCCTCGGTTTGTTATTTTACCCAGATGTATACAACAGATGCTGAATGATCAGTTGTTTATTGTGTCAGCGATTACTGAATAAAGAATGTGTGAAATTGGTGTTTGGATGTGAGTGAGGTATTTATTCTGTCCCTGTCCGTCTGAAATCAGCTCCCAACCATTGACACATTTCAGCAAATTTCTCAAGGACATGCCATTTCAACCCAGGAGATCACAGCTCTTTCCATCGCCGATTTGGTGGCTCTGAAAAGAGCCTTTGTTGCACTTGGTGCTGAAGCCGGGTCGGGTTTAGGCGCGTTCCCCGCGGATGCGGCGGGCCAGCTGGATGTCTTTGGGCATGATGGTGACTCGCTTGGCGTGGATGGCGCACAGGTTGGTGTCCTCAAACAGCCCCACCAGGTAAGCCTCGCTGGCCTCCTGCAGGGCCATGACGGCCGAGCTCTGGAAGCGCAGGTCTGTCTTGAAGTCCTGAGCGATCTCTCGCACCAGGCGCTGGAAGGGCAGTTTGCGGATCAGCAGCTCGGTGGATTTCTGGTAGCGCCGGATCTCCCTCAGAGCCACAGTGCCGGGTCTGTAGCGATGAGGCTTCTTCACTCCGCCCGTGGCTGGAGCGCTCTTCCTGGCCGCTTTGGTAGCCAACTGTTTGCGAGGAGCTTTCCCGCCGGTCGATTTGCGCGCCGTCTGCTTGGTCCTGGCCATTTTCTGAACAGATCTCAACACAACCTGAGACACAGAGACTGTTAATACGGAGTCACCTCTGGGTCCGCCTTTTATGGAGTCTATGGGCTCCGCCCATGGCCTGTGATTGGCTGACGTCCCACACCCTGTCAGGGAGGGACTGTGATTCGCAGTTTTGATCCGAGCTGCAACAGTCAGACCGAAACGGCGGGAGGTATTGGGCCCCAATTGGCTGAGCTGAAATTAATCATCAATTTCAAAAAGCCCGCCAATTTCAGAGCATCAAATAACAGTTTCAAGAAAATCTCATTTCCCTCCAGCAATTTAAGAATCTCTCTCTTTATAATCTCAATTATTTCCTACTCCTCAGCTCAAATCTCAGGCTGTTTCACATTCCGGTTCATTCTCTGACCTGTCTGTAAAAGGGCGGGAATAAAGCCCCGGTCATTGCTTTCCGGAACGGGACAAAGTCCAGCTTCAATTTCAAAAATCCCGCCAGTTCCGGCCCGGTGAACCGCTCCTCAAACAGAAACTTCACATCGAACTGATAATTGAATGAGAGCAGGAAATAAAGACCGAGCAGAGAGGACACAGCGGGAGAGGGAGTGAGGAGGGATTTTACTCTGAGCGGAGAATGTAATGTCTGGGGAAAGACTCTGTCTCACCGCCTGTTCATTTATACCGTGAAACGGGAATTCCGCTCCTTCTCTCGGGATGGCCCAGAACCCGGGCCGTTGTTTCTGATCTCCCTGTACCGAGTGTTGGGGAATCTCCCCATAATAATTAAATATCGGAAACTGCTTCCCCATCCCAAGATCTTTCCTCTCCCCGTTCCCAGGTCAGTGCTCCCTCTGTGAGGCGGTGGGTGGCTCTTAGAAGAGCCTTTGTTTTGTGTTCGGTTTGAAAGGGTCGAGTTGTTCAGCCGCCGAATCCATAGAGAGTGCGGCCCTGCCGTTTCAGAGCGTACACCACATCCATGGCAGTGACCGTCTTGCGCTTGGCGTGTTCAGTGTAGGTGACCGCCTCCCTGATCACATTCTCCAGGAAAACCTTCAGCACCCCGCGGGTTTCCTCGTAGATCAGACCCGAGATCCGCTTGACACCGCCACGGCGAGCCAGGCGGCGGATGGCTGGTTTGGTGATCCCCTGGATGTTATCACGAAGCACTTTCCGGTGCCGCTTTGCTCCGCCTTTGCCCAGTCCTTTGCCTCCTTTACCTCTTGTAAACAATTTTACAACACCAAGTTATAGTCCAGCAATTTTGACGAAGGAGGAAGCCTCCGAAAGCTTGTGAATTTAAAATAAAATTGCTGGACTATAACTTGGTGTTGTAAAATTGTTTACAATTGTCAACCCCAGTCGATCACCGGCATCTCCACATCCTTTACCTCTGCCAGACATGATGATTCTTCACTCAAATCGCTGCTGAATGAATAACAAACTTATGCTGCTTCCGTTTTTATGCAGCCTGCCCCGACCTGACTGAAACAGACACAGGGAGGGGAGGAGACAGAGTGAGATATTAAACAGAGAGGGGAGGAGACAGAGTGAGATATTAAACAGAGAGGGGAGGAGACAAAGTGAGATATTAAACAGGGAGGGGAGGAGACAGAGTGAGAGGACAGAGAGGGGAGGAGACAGTCAGAGTGACGGACAGAGCGGAGAGCGGCCTCTGATATTCCAGCTCCACCTCCAGCTTTCTCCACCCGCCAATTTCAAACCGTTTATCGATAATAGAACCGAAACACAGCGCTCCGCACAAACCCTGACAGACTCGGGCTTCATATTCAAGGATTCCCAGAAAAACAAAGCTTTTAAATAAGCCCCGTTACAATTAACAGTCAGTAATATTCCTGCCTAAATACAGTCCCTTCTATAACAAGTCAACCCGCCTCCTTCCATTTCAGTCCCAGACCCGATTCGATCTCCCCACACATCCCCTCCCAGACGGGTTCAGCAGTTTACAAACACTTTATTCCAGCTGATTTGGAGAATCTCATGTGTTGGGGTTTGAATTGTGATAGCGGCGGATCTCCGCCAGTTTTACCCTGTCACGGACTCTCGCCCTGAATCTGTGAGAAAAAATGAACTGGGAATGGAGCCGAACACACGCCAGTTCCAGTGAGGCCCGGCCCGGACATCCCATTCTCTCTATTTTATTTCAGACAGTGGGGGTCGGGCGGGGATAGCGAATATCAGCGAGTCACCAGGATCCTGGGTTTATTTGAAATGATTTCTATCTGAAATCTGAGCCCGGCCCCGGGACAGGAATCATCTGATTCCGGGATCAGCTCTTTTCTGAGAGACGTGGGCGGCTCTGAGAAGAGCCGTTGGGTTCAGATGGTCAAAAGTTGCACTTGATTTTTTACTTCTTTTTGCCCGCTGCTTTCTTGGGCTTTGCTGACTTCGGCTTGGGCTTCGGCTTTTCCACCTTCTTCGCCTTCGCCTTCACTGTCTTGGGGGTCTTGGGCTTCTTCGCCGCCGCTTTCTTCTTAATTGGTGATTTCGCCGCCTTTTTCGTGGTCGATTTCTTGACCGCTGGTTTCTTGGCCGTTAATTTCTTGACGGCTGTTTTTTTGGCCGCTGGTTTCTTTCCGGGAGATTTCTTGGTCACTTGTTTCTTCACCTTCTTTCCCACTTTTGCCTGGGTTTCCTTCTTAGCGACTCTGAAGGAGCCCGAGGCGCCCGTGCCCTTGATCTACACCAGGGAGCCTTTTTCCACATTTCTCTTGATACTTAATTTGATCTGGGACCGGAGCTTCTCCACATCCAGGCCTTTGGTCGCCAGAACCTTCTTTATCGCGGCCAGGGATATCCCCTTGCGATCCTTGCAATCCGCCACAATCTTAACGATCTGTTCTCCCAACGGGGGACCGGTGGGCTTGGGTCTGGGAACCGCCTTCTTCTTCTTGGGAGCCTTGGGTGGAGCGGCGGCGGCGGCAGGAGGTGCCGTTTCGGCGGCTGCAGTGTCTGTCATGTCCGGGACTCTGTCGAAAATCTCTCTGACAGTCAGAGCTGGGTCAGAAATGAAACGAGAGGCGGCGGCACAGAGCAACTTAAAGGCACAGAGCGGACGGGGCGGAGACATCCTGCTGTCAGCTCCCGGCCCCTCCAGCCTCTCTGTGTTTCTCTCTCCTCTTAAACTCCCCGATTCCAATTCAAATCGGGCACTCCAGAGTCCCAGACTAGCCCCTTCCCATCTCTAACACCGGGATGTTTGCTGTCGATAAACTTTCACCGGAATTAAAAGCACCAGTTTCGATTTAAACCCGTTTCATTGCTGCACTGATCGCGCTCTCTCACCCGATCGCTGACATGATCTCCGTTTTTCGGCTGAAATCTTGAATTGATCTGAAACTTTACCTTAAATTTCCACTTCGGAGCTCGGCAGGGGAGGAGGGCGATACTTTGACAGGGATTTTTAAAAAAATTTACTCAAAATAGACTTGGAAATCCGGCGATGAGACCGGTCACACAAACACAGTGACATTAATCTAACCCGCCCGCCCCTTTAACACACTCTCTCTGACACAATGTTCACATCTTCACATTCACAGGACAAACTGTTCGCCAGATTGACAATTCCCGGGACAGGCTTTCCTCCCCGCTCGGCCTGTGCTGCAGATTCTCGGGGGTTCGTTGTCGTTTCCCAGCTCAGTAACTGTTAAACACTCTGAGCCCGGCGCTCCTCACAGTGTCTGGTCCCCAGATTCAGGGGCAGGAGACAATCACAGCTGTGGATGTGATAATCCATATCTGGTTTTACATGATTATATTATTCACACTCAGCAATATGTTTGGTTGAGACGATAATACAAATTATCCGCTCTGGGCTCCTCCAGTCTCTCTGTCTTTCTCTCCCTCCTCCTAAACTGACTGACAGACAACAGTAACTGGTGTCCTATCCGTCCCATTCTCAACACCCAGAGACGGCCAGTTACTGAATAAATTCAACATTCATAGGCATTCATAGTGTCAGACAGTTACAGGCTGTTTCTCTCCACCTTTCCTTACTGGACTGGAGACTGATAAATGCACCGTCAGACCGGCTCATACATAATAGAAGGGACAGTGACCGTCTCACCAACAGCACCGGAGGTCTGTTCACAGGCACAGAATCAGTCTTTACCTTCCAACAGGGTGTTCATATTACGCTCAATAACACTATCCCGCTTTCATGTACAGCGCTAGAGATAGAGAAATACAGACGGACAGATAAAGAGACAGACAGAGACAGGCACACAGACAAAGTATCATTCTCACACTTCCTCTCAGTGTGTCCGTTTCACACTCAGCAAACAGTATCCCACCTTCGTGTACAGCGCTGGAGAGATACAGACAGGCAGAGTATCAGCCATACGCTTCCCATCAGTGTCTCTGTATCACGCTCAGCAGCAGTATTCCACCTTCATATGTTGTACAAAAGAGGGAGAGAAACTGACCTGCAATGTCCCGTTTTCACCCAGTAACAAATTGGAAAATTCTCCATTCCAATTGCCAATCCACGGTGGAGTGACAGATGATGCAGTCTCATCTCTCACTGATATTATTTCTGAGACAGACACATTAATAATCCCACTCTCAGGGACAGTGTCACGCATTTAACCCTCTCTTGCATGTTGTACCATCTGCAATTTTGCAGCTCAGGTCCCTTCTGTATTTCTCTCAGTGACCGAGAGTTTCACTCCGATTGAAATAAACTGGGACTGTAGCCGTCAGATATTAATCCGGCACGGTCCCAGCAAATACACCGACTCCCACTTTCCTCCCATGTTTCTCCAGGATTGGTTCAAGGAATCCGGCCTCCAGTTACGGAGTCACAAGTTTCTTTATCAGTAAAGGGACCAAGAATGAACAGAATCCATTGGCTCATTTCACAGCCGCCCACTTTATCTCTGAAACACTCTTTTCCATCAAAAGATACCGAGAGAAACAGCAGGGATGGAAACATCTAGTTTAATAGTTAGAGATTGTAAAGTCAGTCTGGATTCCAGCGTTAGGCACTGGTGGAATCCCATCTGTTTCCCATTCTGGTGCCTGTTCCTGCACTGCCTGTGGACCCCATTCCCTCTGACCTTTCCCCCAGACCCACTTCCTTTGCTCAGACTCGGAAAAATTCCAATTGGGGAAAGTTTCCATCGATTTTTGTATTGGGAATTAAACCAGATATCTGCGCATGCGTGACTCAGCCCCGCCCCCAGCGCTGGTTGTTGGTGAGCAGAAGAGCGCATGCGCGCTCCCCTCCCCCAGCTCGGCCTGTGGGCGCCATTCCCTCAGTGAGCGGAAGAAGATGGTTTAAAACAGCCGGGAATGGAGAGATCACGGCCCCCGGGGGAAGGGAGCAAAGAGCAGCCTCGTTACAGCAGCTCATCGCTTCGGGACCGTGTCCGCAGATGGGCTCAGAGATCGGCATTGAGTCCGGGGGAAGGTCAGGGGGAGTCCGGGGGCTGTTTGTAAGAGGCGGAGTGGATCAGAAACTGGTCCCGGAACATGGAGTGAGCGGGGGAAGGGAGAGGTCATTCTCGGGCTGTGTGTGCACAGGGTGTGTCCAGGGTAAGGGAGACTGAATGGGAAGAACCTGCTATTTAAAATCATTGCTGCTTTCTCTCCTCAAACCAGCAGTGAATGTTCCTGGTTCAGGTCCAGCCTCACCCTGTTACTGGACAGTGAACAGTCAGGATGTGAGGAGTTTTTCAAGCAGTATCTATTGCAGGCATCAGGTGAGAAGTGTGAAGGACACATTTTAAACAGCGGTTGTTTGGTTTCGGGTGAACGGCTCGTCCCATGGGAGAGGGGTTGAGAAACCTGACCGGTACAAAGGTCCCTGCCCCATTGGGTGGTCCCATTCACGGATCAGTGCAGGGGTTGGGTTGTGTCTGGATGTCACTAAATTGTTAAAAAATCGTCCAACACACCGGGTGTGCAGAAGCTGAGTGCTGCAGTACTGCAGTGGAGTCAGACATTGACACTGTTTGTATCACTGGTTTTCATTTGTGGATATTCAAAATGATCATTAACAGAGATATTAAACTGATCATTTTTGTATTTTCTACCTCACCTGTTCCTGAGTAACAAGAGATAATTTTCTTTCGACAGGCAAATTCCTGAAGGATCTAGAATAAATGTGATGTTTCCTCCACCCGAGGCAAAAGAAACAGTGCAGCCAGCTCCTTCTCACACACAGTAAGTACATTATCACACACACAGAGCACGGAGTCACAGACAGGTCATCAGTT
Organism: Heptranchias perlo; assembly: GCF_035084215.1. Taxonomy (NCBI): domain Eukaryota; kingdom Metazoa; phylum Chordata; class Chondrichthyes; order Hexanchiformes; family Hexanchidae; genus Heptranchias; species Heptranchias perlo. Next base: position 4,989,015 of record NW_027139623.1, on the reverse strand, counting down.
CCACAGTCTCAGAGAGCAGAAGTAGTCAGTCCCACACTGATCTCAAATTCCAGAGACACATTTTCAATCCAACCATCAAACAGAGCAGGTGAAGTCGATACTGTTCCATTTCCCCCAAACTCAGTCCCGCTGACAGGGAAATACAAAAATCCCAGTCAAAATCACACTCTCAGATTGAAAGGCACTGTGTCAATCTCACAATAGGGCAACATTAAATACCAGATAGAAATCACACATGGTACCCGATTGAAAGGCACAGAATGAACCCCAATAATGTACCCTGAGATTCCAATTGAATACCACCCCACAACTCACACATGTGAGTGTAATACATGCAGTATCCATTCGAATAGTGTGTCATGAGATACAAATTGCAGACAAGTCCAAAACTCATGTAGAGTATCAGACTGAGAAATGCTGTGACAGTGTAACCTGAGAAACAAATTAGAAACCAGTTTATAATACACTCATAGTATGAGATGTAAAGATACAGTATCAATTCTATTAGTGCACACTGAGATACACATTACATACCAGTCCAAAAATCTCTCTCAATATTAGACTGAAAGACACAGTATCGATTACAATAGAACAGACTGAGCTACACATTATACACCAATTCAAAAATCACTATCAGTTTGAAATATATATTATCATTCACAATAGTACACAAAGATATTGATTTAATAGTAGTCCAAAAAGCACACAAATTATCTGATTAAAAACCTCCAGCACGAAATCCTAAAGTTTATCCATATTTATCAATAAAATGAGAAAAACTATTTAAACATGAAGATATTAAAGCTACAGTATTGAACACCGTAATGTAATCTGAGAGAATAATTACAGACAGATACAGAATAAATCCCATCCTCATGTATGGTACCACAGTTGACAGAGAATGAATCCCACACTCACATAATGTACCAGAAACTGGCAGATAAAGTATGAATCCCACACTCACACAGCATCAGAGACTGCATATATCGAATGAATCGCAAACTCAAACACACTACTGACAAGATACACAATGAATCCCACACAGTATCACGGACTGAGAGATACAAAATGAATCTCACAGTCATCTACATTAGTGCAGGCTGAGTTACAAATTAGGGACCAGTCCACAAATCTCAGTGTCAGATTGAAAGATACAGTACCAATTCCATTAGTGCAGACTGAGCTACATATTAATTACCAATACAAAAGACCAATGCAGATTCAGACTGAAATATACAGTATTCCATTGATGCAGACTGAGCTGCACATTGTATATAAGTTCAAAAATGTCACCATATCAGTTTGGAAGATACACTGTATCACAATTGTGTTCACATTGATGCAGATTTAATAGTAGCCAAAAAGTGCAGTGATTCTCTGATTATAACCAACAGCATCACATTTTAAAGTATATAATTATCTACCACTTAAACACTGGGAAAATTATTTATACATTTAGGTATTAAAGATACAGGTTTGAACGCCATGCTGTAAACTGAGATACAAATTAGATACAGATAAAGAATGAATCTCATACTCAGATCCAGTGCCAGAGACTGACATACAGAATGAATCCCTCACTCACACAATGTACCACTGACTGACAGATACAGAACGAATCCCACACTCACACACTGTAGCACAGACTGACAGATACAGTATATATATATATCACTCATATACAGTATCAGAGATTGATGGAAATGGAATGAATGTCTCACTCACATACAGCACCAGACACTGACAGATATGGAATTAATCCCAAATTCACACACGGTGCCAGAGACTGACAGGAACAGAATGAACCTCATTCAGATACAGTACAAGGGACTGACATATATAGAATGAATCCCACACTCACACAAAGTACCACAGGCTGACAGAATCAGAATGAATCACTAAGTCAAATCACTGCAGACTGAGTTACACATAACATGCCAGTCCAAAAATCTTAGTGTCAGATTGAAAGATAATGTATCAATTTCATTAGTGCAGACTGAGCCAAACATTATATAGCAGTCCAACACTGTCAGACCTTATCAGACTCAAAGATACAACATCAATTCCATTAGCATGTACTGAGCTACATGTTACACACCAGTCCAAAAATCTCATACAGTAACAGACTGATAGATACATTATCAATTCTATTAGTGCAGGCTGAGCTATATATTACATTCCAGTCCAAAAATCTCACAGTGTCAGACTGAGATACAGAATTAATTCCATTATTATAGACTGAGCTACACATTATATACCAGTTAAATAATTTCACCATGGACAGATTGAAAGGTACATTATCATTCACAACAGAGTTCAGAGATGAAGATGTAATACTACTCCAAAACTCACACACATTGTTTGATTAAAGAAAATCCAAAAGTGTATCAATATTTACAAATTAAACACTTGATAAAAAAACTGTATATCCTTTAAAGTATTAAAGATATAGTTTCATATACAATAATATAAACTGAAATAAGAATACAGAATGAATCCAGACTTGCACATTGTCTCATAGACTGAATTATAGAATGAAACCCAGACTGAGATAAATTAGCTGAGACTGACAGATACAGAATGTATCCTAAACTCATATACAGTATCAGAGACTGACAGATACAGAATAAACCCCACATTTGCATGCAGCACCAGAGACAGACAGAAACAGAATGAATCCCACACTCACATACCGTACCAGCGACAGACAGATACAGAATAAACCCCATACTCATGTACAGTACCAGATACAGACAGGTACAGAATAAACCCCACACTTATATACAGCACCAGAGACAGACAGAAGCAGAATAAACCTGACATTCGCATACAGTACCCATTACAGACCGATACAGAATAAACCTCACACACGTACAGTACCACAGACTGACAGGCACAGAATGAATCCCACAATCACACACAGTACCAGAGACTGACAGATACAGAATAACCCTCATTCATATACAGTACCAGAAACATTCAAATAAAGAATAAACCCCACACTCATTTGCAGTACCAGAGACAGACAGATACAGAATGAATCCCAAATTCACATACAGTACCAGAGACTGACAGATACAGAATGAATCCCAAATTCACACAAGGTACCAGAGACTGACATATACTGAATAAACCCCACATTCACATACAGCACCAGAGACTGACAGAGACAGACAGATACAGAATGAATCCCAAATTCATACACAGTACCAGAGACTGACATATACTGAATAGACCCCACATTCAAACAGTACCAGAGACAGAGAGACACAGAACAAAAAACACACTCATTTCCAGTATCAGAGACAGACAGATACTGAAAAACTCCAAACTCATGTACAGTGAGACTGACAGACACAGAATAAACCCCACACAGGTACAGTACCACAGACTGACAGGCACAGAATGAATCCCACACTCACACAGTACCAGAGACTGACAGATGCAGAATAAACCCCACACTCATGTACAGTATCTGAGACTGACAGAAACAGAATAAACCCCACACTCACACACAGCACCAGAGACTGATAGGCACAGAATGAATCCCACACTCACACACAGTACCAGAGACTGACAGATACAGAATAAACCCCACACTCATATGCAGCACCAGAGACTGACAGATGGAGAATAAACCCCACACTCACACACAGCACCAGAGACTGACAGATACAGTATATACCCCCCACTCATATGCAGCACCAGAGACCGACAGATAGAGAATAAACCCCACACTCATATGCAGCACCAGAGACAGACAGATACAGTATATACCCCCCACTCATATGCAGCACCAGAGACTGACAGATACAGAATAAACCCCACACTCATATACAGTACCAGAGACTGACAGATACGGAATGTGTGAATTTGGGATTCACAGTATCAGAGACAGACAGATACAGAATAAACCCCAAACACATCTACAGTATCAGAGACACACAATTACAGAATAAACCCCACACTGACACACAGTTCCAGAGACTGACAGATACAGAATAAACCTCACACTCATGTACAGTATCAGAGACTGACTTATACAGAATGAATCTTATACTCACACACAGGACCAGAGACTGACAGATACAGAATAAAGCCCAACCTCATATACTGTACCAGAGACAGATAAATACAAAATAAACAACAAACACATCGACAGTATCGGAGATAGATGGATGCAGAATAAATCCCACACTGACACACAGTACCAGAGACAGACACAGACAGAATAAACCCCACACTCATATACAGTACCAGAGACTGATAAATACAGAATAAACCCCACACTCACACACAGTACCAGAGACAGACAGATAGAGAATGAAAGCTGCACTCACACACAGCACCAGAGACAGACAGATACAGAATAAAACCTACACTCACACACAGTACCAGAGACTGACAGATACAGAATAAAACCTACACTCACACACAGTACCAGAGACTGACAGATACAGAATAAAACCTACACTCACACACAGTACCAGAGACAGACAGATACAGAATAAACCCCACACTCACACACAGTACCAGAGACTGAAAAATACTGAATAAACACCAAACTTTTGTACAGTATCAGAGACTGACAGATACAGAATAAACCCCACAATCATGTAAAGTGCCAGGAAAAATTGTTTGGTTCGTGAGTGTCTGTAAATGAAGGAAACATGGTGTCTGGTAAGGGAGTGTCTATACATGAAGGAAAAACGGTGAAGGGTCAGGGAATATCTATAAATGAAAGAGAAATGGTGACAGGTCAGGGATTGTCCGTGAATGAAGGTGAAATGGTTTCTGGTAAGGGAATATTATAAATGGGAGAAGACATGGTGACAGGTCAGGGAGTGTCTAAAAATGAAGGCGAAATGGTGACGGGTTACGGAGTGTCCATAAAGGAGGGAGAAATGGTGACAGGAGGCAGAGTCTGTAAATGATGGAGAAATCGTGACTGGTCAGGGGGTGTCTGTAAATGGAGGAGGAATGTTGACTGGTCCGGGAGTGTCTGTAAATGAAGGAGAATTGTTGACAGGTCAGGTCGTGTCCATATCTGAAGGAGAAACAGTGATGGGTCAGGGAGCGTCTAATAATGAAGGGAAATGCTGACGGGTCAGGGAGAGTTTGTAAATGAAGGAGAAATGCTGAAGGGTCAGAGAGCGTCTATAAATGTAGGAGAAATTGTGTTTGATCAGAGAATGTCTGAAAATGAAGGCGAAATGGTGACTGGTCAGGGGGTTTCTGTAAATGAAGGAGGAATGGTGATTGGTCAGGGGGTGTCTGTAAATGAAGGCGAAATGGTGACTGGTCAGGGGGTGTCTGTAAATGAAGGAGGAATGATGATTGGTCAGGGAGTGTCTGTAAATGAAGGCGAAATGGTGACTGGTCAGGGAGAGTCTGTAAATGAAGGAGGAATGGTGATTGGTCAGGGAGTGTCTGTAAATGAAGGCGAAATGGTGACTGGTCAGGGAGAGTCTGTAAATGAAGGAGGAATGGTGATTGGTCCGGGAGTGTCTGTAAATGAAGGCGAAATGGTGACTGGTCAGGGGGTGTCTGTAAATGAAGGAGAAATGGTGACTGGTCAGGGGGTGCCTGTAAATGAAGGAGAAATGGTGACTGGTCAGGGGGTGTCTGTAAATGAAGGAGGAATGGTGATTGGTCAGGGGGTGTCTGTAAATGAAGAAGGAATGGTGATTGGTCCGGGAGTGCTTGTAAATGAAGGCAAAATGGTGACTGGTCAGGGGGTGTCTGTAAATGAAGGAGGAATGGTGATTGGTCCTGGAGTGTCTGTAAATGAAGCAGGAATGGTGATTGGTCCGGGAGTGTCTGTAAATGAAGCAGGAATGGTGATTGGTCAGGGGGTGTCTGTAAATGAAGGAGGAATGGTGATTGGTCAGGGGGTGTCTGTTAATGAAGGAGAAATGGTGATTGGTCAGGGGGTGTCTGTAAATGAAGGCGAAATGGTGATTGGTCAGGGGGTGTCTGTAAATGAAAGAGGAATGGTGATTGGTCAGGGGGTGTCTGTAAATGAAGGAGGAACGGTGATTGATCCGGGAGTGTCTGTGAATGATGGCGAAATGGTGACTGTCAGGGAGAGTCTGTAAATGAAGGAGGAACGGTGATTGGTCAGGGAGTGTCTGTAAATGCAGGAGAATTGTTGACAGGTCAGGTCGTGTCGATATCTGAAGGACAAAAAGTGATGGGTCAGGGAATGTCTATTAATGAAGGGACATGCTGACGGGTCAGGGAGAGTTTGCAAATGAAGGAGAAATGCTGAAGTGTCAGGAAGCGTCTATAAATGCAGGAGAAATTGTGTTTGATCAGGGAGTGTCTGAAAATGAAGGAGAAATTGTGATAGGTCAAGGAAAATCTTTAAATGAAGGAGAAATGGTGACTGGTCAGGGAGAGTCTGTCGCCAAAATTGGGAGATATCACAGATGGACGGCATACAGGCAGCTATAGGGAGGGACATTGCGTGGAAATGAGGGGCAGAGCATATACACACAGCCAGAGTCAGCATATTCAGGAGAGGAGAGGGGAATCAGTGAGTGTAGAACTGAATCCAACCAGAGTCAGCAACTTCAGGGGAGGAGAGGGAGGGGAACCAGTGAGTGTAGAACTGAACCCAGTCAGAGTCAGCACCTTCAGGGGAGGAGAGGGAGGGGAACCACTGAGTGTAGAACTGAACCCAGTCACAGTCGGGATCTTCAGGAGAGAGAGAAAACTTAAATAGAAGGAAAAATGTTGGAGGTGGTGCGATGGGTTTGGGTTCCAGCAGAGGGAGGAGGGTGAGTGTGTGGGACGGGGATTTACAGTTTGGGGGAATGAGCGGGAAGAATGTTCTATTGAAACTAGAATTGCCTGTTCTGAATTTCTATCCTGTATTCACAGTGAGGACTTTTGTTATCTCCTTTTACAGGGTATTAGAAGTGGAGGATTTGCAGACGAGAAACTCAAACCAAACATCACGTCAAGATCTGACTCCATTCACCAGCACCTGAAGATTATCGGCCTTAAAATGTCGGACAAATGTTGATCTGTTCTATCTGTGGGAAAAGATTTCAAACATCACTGTGATTGGAATAGCAGCGAGACACACACACCCGATTGAGAGTGTTCCAGTGCACTGACTGTGGGAAGAGCTTTCACCTGTTACACAGCCTGAAGAAACATCATACCATTCACAGTGGGGAGAAACGAGACACGTGTTCTCTGTGCAGACGAGACTTCTACTGATCGTCCAACGTGGAGAGACATGAGGACACCCGCAGCATAGAGAAACCGTGGTAATGTGGGGACTGTGGGAGGGGATTCAGTTACTCATCCCGGCTGGAAACTCATCGATGCAGACACACTGGGGAGAGGCCGTTCACCTGCTCCGTGTGTGGGAAGGGATTCACTCAGTCATCCCACCTCACTGAACATCAACTTGTTCACACTGATAAGAGACTTTTTAAATGTTCTGTCTGTGAGAAGAGCTTTAAAAGAAAAAGTGATCTCCTGACACACCAACACACTCACACTGGGGAGAGGCCGTTCACCTGCTCTGTGTGTGGGAAGAGATTCACTCAGTCATCCACCCTGCTGACACACCAGCGAGTCCACACTGGGGAGAGGCCGTTCACCTGCTCCGTGTGTGGGATGGGATTCACTCAATCATCCCACCTGCTGAGTCACCAGCGAGTTCACATGTGATTCCAGGAGTTGGATTCTGCTGTTATTGCTGATGTTAATCACATCCAGGACTGAACCATGTTCATTCTGACAGTTGGGGTTTGTTTCTGATGTTAATAATCCCTTTAACTGGGCTGGAGTTTAGTATTCTGTACAAGTGTCAAATGAATCAGCTTTCTTTCAAACAAAGTGTTTCTAGTCCTTCATATCTTGATGATAAGAATCATAGAAGTTTACAACATGGAAACAGGCCCTTCGGCCCAACATGTCCATGTCGCCCAGTTTATACCACTAAGCTAGTCCCAGATGCCTGCACTTGGCCCATAACCCTCTATACCCATCTTACCCATGTAACTGTCCAAATGCTTTTTAAAAGACAAATTTGTACCCGCCTCTACTACTGCCTCTGGCAGCTCGTTCCAGACACTCACCACCCTTTGAGTGAAAAAATTGCCCCTCTGGACCCTTTTGTATCTCTCCCCTCTCACCTTAAATCTATGCGCCCTCGTTATAGACTCCCCTACCTTTGGGAATAGATTTTGACTATCGACCTTATCTATGCCCCTCATTATTTTATAGACTTCTGTAAGATCACCCCTAAACCTCCTACTCTCCAGGGAAAAAAGTCTCAGTCTATCCAACCTCTCCCTATAAGTCAAACCATCAAGTCCCGGTAGCATCCAAGTGAATCTTTTCTGCACTCTTTCTAGTTTGAGGACTTATGATGAAGTGTGTGGAATCCTGAGTTCCTTCACCTTTTCAAAAGATGGATCTACAAGATGTCCAAGTCTGACAGGACAGAAAATTGTATTATATCACAGGGTCCACTTCAATCAGCCTGAGCAGGTTTCCAATACACTTGTGTGAAAAAGAGCTTCCTAATTTCAATCCTAGACGCCCTAGCTCTAAATTTAAGGTTATGTCCTCTTGTTCTGGATTCCCCCACTGGAGAAAATAGTTTCTATTTCTACCCTATCGAGACCCTTTATAATTTTAAATCCCTGGATCAGATCACCCCTCAATCTTCTAAACTCAAGTGAATGGAAACCAAGTTTATCCAGCCCGAGTATCATTCTGGTGAATCCGCACTGTCCCCCCTCCAAGGCCAATATATCCTTGGTGAGGATCAGTACTCCAGATGGGCTCTGACCAAGACTCTGTAGAACTGAAGCATCACTTCCTTCCCTTTGTATTCCAGCCCTGGAGATAAAGGCCATTAATCTGTGATTGCTTTTTGTATCTGTGCACTAGCCTTTAGTGATTTGTGTACAAGGACACCCAAATCCCTTTGCTCCTCCACCGTTCCCAATCTCTCACTTTAAGAAAATACTCCAATGTTTCCTTTTTGCATCCAAAGTGAATGATCTCACTCTTCCCCACATTGAACTCCATCTGCCGCAGTTTGTCCATTCACTTAAACAGTCCCTTTGTAACTTCCTGCTCCCATCTGCATCACTTACTGTGCCTCATAACTTTGTGTCATCTGGAAACTTGGATCTACAACTCTCTATTCCTTCATCCAAGTTATTGATGAATATGGTGAAAAGCTGAGGCTCCAGTATAGAACCCTGGGAACACCACTTGTCATATCCCACCAATCAAAGAACTTTCCCTTTATCCCTACTCTCTTCTCCGACCTCCCAATCAATTACAACCCATGTCACAAGGTCACTTTCAATTGTGTGCATTTTATTTATTCTATTAATCTCTTGTGCTGAACCTTATCAAATGCATTCTGGAAGTCCACATAGACAACATCCATAGACACTCCCCTGTCCACCTTGTTGGTTTCCTCAACAAATCCAGCTAAATTAGTCAGACATGACCTACCCTTCACAAATCCAAGTTGACTCTCTTTGACCAGCTCAATTTGTGTCTCATGATAGATTTCAGTAAGTTCCCCACAACCGACGTTAAAATGACAGGTCTGTATTGTCCTGGTTTCTCCCTCCCTCCTTTTTTAAATAACGGAGTGACATTTTCAACATTCATCTCCAAAGGCACAATTCCTGAGTCTAGAGAGCTTTGGGAAATTATAACTAATGCATCTCTAATTTCCCCAACTGTTTCCTTTAATACGATGGGGTGGATACCGTCAGGTCCGAGAGCAGTCTCCGTGGAGGGGGGTTATCACCTTTTACCTGAATACACCGATATTCTCGCCCACATTCATGTCAGTGTTTGGCGAACACTGTCTGATGTCTTTCACACACCTGTCGAACCTTGGGGTCAGAGGCATGGGGGGTAATTTCACCTTCACTGCTTGGGCGGTAAACTGACGGAGCAGAAATTAAAATCGGGCGGGTTCTATAAGGGGCGGGTGATCCGCTCGACCAGTTCAGCCCCCAGCGATGGTGAAAATTTCCCTCCACGTGTTGTGAACCGGTGCAGTTTGAGACAATGGACCAACCTGTGGGCTTCGAAGATTGATACTAGGGCGGAGGACAGGAAAAGTGTGGCCGATTTTAACTATCCCCGCCTGGCGGAAATGGGGTGGTCGAGGCGAGTAAATGGTGTCAGGTCACTTACCGCCCCTTTAACGTTGGAGTTCCTGCCTCCACCATCGTGGGTCGGGTCCTGAGAAGAGCGGCCGGAGCAACACCCACCTGTTTCCGGGTCAGACCACGTGTAATATGTAAATCAGAGTATTGTGACGTATCTGTGACAGTATTTAAATTTGGTGACGAATGGGAGGAGGAGCCGCCCTATCGATGGGCATTGAGTGATCCAGAACACTGAGAAGTTTATTATTAACTTATATTTTTTGGAGTAAGGATGAGCCGGAGAGCTTTCCCTTGGCCTGCTGAGGCCGTGAGAAATCTCCCGGCCCCTGATCGTCTCAGAAATGTATCAGGAGGTTTCCTCATAGATCTGTTTTCATTGTACTGCACTTAACGTAACCTGCAAATTGTATAATCTGTATTGTGTACGTTTGGAAAGTGATATGACAACTGTTTTGTATGTACTGCTGCAAATTTTTATGAATAAAGTATATTTTTTGGAAAAAAAAATCTGTGTAACCAGGCCCAGCCTCATGTCCCATTAAACTCCCTGCACTGAGTAAACATTGCTGCACAGCAGCTCAGAGAGGAAACGATCTCCGGAACTCCCCACTGGAGTTTGAAATTACATTAATATTTTACCGGTTAGTAACGGTCCGGGTGTTGGTCCATTATTATTCTGTTCTGGTCAAAACAAATGTCCCAATGAACAGGACGCTGTCTGACCCTGACAGCTCACCCTCAGTCCATCCCACCGGGCAGTGTGTGTGATGGGAAATAATCATCAATCGAAAAGGAGGATTTGATTTTATTCATTTCAGGATTAAACATTTAATATTGAAATCATATTATTTCCAGACTAACAACAGCAAATAATTTCATGTTAGAATCACATCTTGTATCATTTCACAAACACCGCATTTGTCGGGTAAAATATAATTCCTGTCTGCTTTTTACCAAATTTATTTAAAGTATTCGATTCATGTCAGTTACTTTCGTGAACTCATTGATGTCAATAGATAGGAAAATCAGGCGCGGTGAATAACGGGCGCCCGATCCGCTACCGCCCGTCTTAGGCCACCGCCAAACGTGAAATTCTAATTGACTCCAATTGACTTTTTATTTAATTTCGGATGGAAAGTCTTCAGACGTTTCTATGATTTAACTAATGTAACAATTAGATTCAGTGGGTATTTAAACCCGTTCTTCAGCTCCTCTCTGAATTTAGTCTGGGTCACAGCATAAATACACGTGTTGGTGCAGGAACTGAGAAGTTGAAGCATGAATCCGGCTGACTCAATGTCACTGACCGCATAGTACTGGGCGTTTGCTGTATGCAGAGAGATAACATAAAAAACGACTGTGCTCCATAACAATATAAAACTGCCTGATATACTGAAGAGTAAAATGATGGATTTCCTTCGGTTCTCCATCTCTGGATCCTTGTGATTCTCTCCATTGCTGCGGCCCCGGAGTCCCCTGCGGACTTCACTGGCCGCTAAAATGTGCCTGGCAGTGAGAACATTGAACAGTAAAATCAGAATGAATGGGAGACAAGGCATTAACACAAGATTAAACAAGTCAAACGCAGCCCATGCGGGTGAAGTGAAAAAGGTCGGTTTCACAACACAACCCCGGGGTACATTGTCCATTATATATTCCGGGCCAATTACAAAGTACCAGGGAATGTTTAGTAAACAGCTCAGCGCACTCACCACCCCGATAACAACAGCCGCCGTTTTCTCGGTGCAATATTTTGTTTTCAGCTTCTGATAACAAATGGCCACAAGTCGATCAAAGGTGAAAACCACAGTGAACCAGACAGAGGCCGCTGTGACTGCAAAACTCAGGTTAAGAATGAGACGGCACACGGGGATAATGGTCAAGAATGAAACTGGGAAATAAATCTCAGCAATGCGCCACATGATGACATCAGTGATAACGACGAGGAGATCGGCCGCCGCCAATCCCACCAGGTAGCGAGTGATACATTTGGAGAGTCCGCACTTTCCTCGGGACAGGATCACAATCGCCACCAAGTTCACTGTAAGAGAGAGAAACGGAAGCAGAGAAATTACTGATCAGACCTGGAGACAAAGCGGCAGTTTGAGATGATCTGGGGTGAAATTTCCAGCTTTGTTGCTGCATCAAACGGTGGAAACTGATTCACTGACCTGGGCAGCGCTTTGGGCAGAAAAAAGTTTTTAAACACAATTATCAATAATGCATTGGGAAATTGACACAGAACGTGAATAAAATGATCACCGGATCGACTGGAAGGGCCGAGTGAGGGGGCAGTGCCGGTGGGGAAGGGAGAAGGGGCTGAAATGTGCGGGAATCCAAAGGGCAAAATTCGGATTAGGCTCCAGAGGGACGTGAAAGTGAGCGAAGGCCGGAAAGGTCAGGGGACAGGGAGAGCTGCTGCTGGGTTTGTTGCTGTGGTTGAAGAGAGCCGACAGGGGCTGGCACAAAACGGGAAAGACCGAGATCCGCGGCGGTGTTTTTGAGGCTTTGAATCGGATTGGAATTGGCAGCTGCAGGCCGAGCCAGTGAGTGAGAGAGGGAGGGAGACGATGAAAAGGACATGTAGGAGGTGGAGGGGAGTGAGGAGCAGATGGTTTGGGAAAGGGGATAAACAGAAGTAATGGATGAGGAGACAGAGGATTCAATGCAGTGGGAGGAGAGGCTGGGATTCACAGGGAGAGACTGCAGCAGAGTGTTGGAGGAAATCTATTTTATAGGTCCCAATCACACAATCCAAACAATAAATTCAACCATTGATTTCTGTGGTTATTGTTGTCAGGGAATATTTCGTTCATTACATAATGTTTCAATAAATTGACTTTGCACATTCGATTAAAACTAAATCAAAATGCATTAATTGAATTAGCTTCGTTCTTTATTGAATTAAGCTGACACATAGCTTCGAGAATAGAGTATCCTAATAATTCACTGCGATCAAGAAATCACTGATTTTATTCTTTGAATACATTTCAATTAAATTCAAGTAAATTGAACATTCACGTAAACAGACTGAGGACCTGATAGCGATAACCACATCCGGAGCGAGCACAATAAAACTCTCACAATCTGACAACATCCTAATAACACCTTCAAGTGACATTTCCTTTACATAATCGCACTGAAGTTTCAGCAGTTTATTCCGATGAATTATTCACAACGCTGCTGCTCTCTAGCTCTCTCTCATTCTCTGTGTGCCTCTCTCTCTCTCCCTTTCTCACGTTCCTTCTCCCCCTCCCTTTCGTTTTCCTTCTCAGTCACGTTCTCTTTCGCACCTCTCTATCTCTCCGCACTCTCTCTACTCTCTTTCTCAATGACCCTTTTCACATCCGAGTAAATCCTAACATCCCGCGCCTGCTTTCTCCTCACCAGCCCAGCGTTCCAACGATCCTATTCTTAGTGTCAGTTTGTTAAATGGTGAACCCTCTGTGAACAGTTTAATGTTTCTACAGATCATCCCGTTCTCCACCTGTTCACCTACACTGTTCACTTCATCTACAATGCATGGAGTGAACAGAATCGAATCCCTCTCCCAGACACACCTCACAACAATTGAAATTCCTTCTCCTGTAATTACAAAGTACAGCGTTAGATGGCGGCATTGTTCAATTAACAAAACACCAACATCACCGCTGCTGCTAAAAATCCACAGATAAATGGAAGGGCTCATGATTCCAACAGATAAAGTGCAAACTGATACAACATAACATCAAAACATTGCATTTTACAGTGAATTCTTCGACAGTGAAGCAGAGAATGAGGTGTAAAAGTATCAGCAGCAAACTCAGTTCAATGGGCAGACATCTGAAGCGGCGTCAGATACACACACAATTAAATAAACTTTCAGAATAGTGATAAACAATAAATACATTGAAATCCCAGTTAAACTGAACCATATTATTGTGGAGGGAAGGCATTGCGCTGCCTCCTTGTAACACTGAGACCGTGAGCTGTCTCATTATCAATCACTAAAAACACGTTAATGAAAAAAATATTCCAGGACAGGTTAGTTCCGCAACATGAAACTGTGAACAACTCCTGATGGTCTGATACCAGCTCTTAGCCCAGACACCTGATTCCAATACAATCAGCACAGAGAATAATCCAGTAACAATGCCAGAATTGTATAAACAAAATCGTAAAGCATATAATGCAGCTGCTCCAAGACCAAAAGAGCAGAGACTGAGAACAGAACAGTCCACTGTGTAATACATGATGGGAGAAAAAAAAAGTATCAAGTACAGCAGCAGATTTAATATCGATTTACACCATGAACAGCTGAGATAATGGGTTACCTGGGATTCCAACGGCTGCGAGAACTGGATAATAAATACATTCTATCAGATACATTACTGAATATCCCATTTCTGCGAGAAGCAATGATTTCTGTTGGCCTGGAAACCGCAGCTCCGGCAGGCACTCTGTGTGGATTCATTACAGCGATCCCTGATTTATACAGGGGGTAAATCTCCACTGACACGGTTATACCCCTGATCATTGCTATTAGTTACAGTCATTTGAACAAACAGGCCACATCAGCAGCTTTGACTCCGATGTAAATGATGACGTGGATATATCACAAACTTCTCAAAGTTCAGAACCTTGTCTTAATGAGACTTCTCTCAGGAATAAAGTTAAAAGCTGTGCTCAGAAAGGACTGGTCCAACAATGAGCGGCTTCATTTACAGTTTTCATATAATTGTATTGATCATGTTCACTTTTACCGATTCAATTATAAATTTTATAGATTTCTCCACATTATACATTGAAACCAGGGACACAAGCAGACCCGTTGCACTCTGTTCCTGCAGTTTCCCAGTGAAAATATGAATGTTGACACGAAGACAGCCTCAAAAAGAGACACCATCCTTTCAGGCAGTGCTTAACAACACTCCGTGTGAAAAATGTTCTCCTTATTTCCCCTCAAGTTGTTTTGCCAATTATTGAAAACCGATGACCTCTGGTTATCAATCCAATTATTTAATTACCCCTATTTGCTCTATAAAAACGCCTCATTATTTTGATTACCTCTTTTTGATCTCCCCTTAACCTTTTCTGCTCCAAGGAGAACAAGCCCAGCTTCTCCAATCCCTCCACATAACTGAAGTCCCTCATCCCTGGTATCACCCTGGTAACTCTCCTCTGTACCCTCT
The DNA here is from genome assembly GCF_035084215.1 of Heptranchias perlo. Classification (NCBI taxonomy): domain Eukaryota; kingdom Metazoa; phylum Chordata; class Chondrichthyes; order Hexanchiformes; family Hexanchidae; genus Heptranchias; species Heptranchias perlo. Next base: position 4,973,672 of record NW_027139623.1, on the reverse strand, counting down.
CCAAGGCCTTTACATCCTTCTTAAAATGTGGTGCCCAGTGTTGTATACAATACTCCAGCTGAGGCCTAACCAGTCTTTTGTAAGGGTTTAACATGACTTCCCTATTTTTTTATTCAATGCCCCTCTTTACAAACCCATGTATCCCATCCGCTTGCTTAACCACCTTATCAACTTGCCCTGCCACATTCAAAAATTTGTGAATATGCGCCCCCAGGTCCCTCTGCTCTTCCACCACCCCCAAAATATTACATTGAGTTCCATCGAGTTACTTCGAAATTACAGCACAGAAACAGGCCATTCGGTCCAACTTGTTTATGCCAGCATGTATGCTCCATACGAGCCTCCTCCCTCCCTACTCCATCTCACCCTATCAGGATACGATATTCCATTATGCCTCTTGTGCTTATCTACCTTCCCCTTAAATACATCTACGTTATTTCCCTCAACTACCCCTTGTGGTAGCGCATTGCACATTCTTACCACTCATTCGGTAAAGAAGTTTTACCTGAATTCCATATTGGATTTATTAGTGACAGTCTTATATTTATGAACTCTAATTTTATACTCCCTCCCAAGTGGAAGCATTTTCTCTTCATCTACCCGACCAAATTCTATCATTATCTTAAAGACTTCTATCAGGTCACCCCTCAGCCTTCTCTTTTCAAAAGAAAAGAGTCCCAGCCTGTTCAGCCTTTCCTGATTAGGATATCCCCTCAGTTCTGGTATCATCCCTGTGAATCTTTTCTGCACCCTCTCCAATCCCTGTATATCCTTTCTATAATATGGAGACCAGACTGTGCACAATAATCCAAGTGTGGCCGAACCAAGGCTCCACACAAGTTTAACATAACTTCTTTGTTTATCAATTCTATCCCTCGAGAATTCAACCCCAGTGTCTGACTCGCCTTTTTGTAAACCTGCGTCGCTACTTTTAGTGATTGGACTATTTGTGCCACAAAATTTTATTAAAATTTCAATATATGCTTTATTTCATAAAATTTAATGATACACACATTTCAATGAAAATGTCACAATTACCGTTCAAAACAATACAATACAGATCGTGCACACTAAGATCTCATGATTACAATTCAAAACACAGTACAGATCTTCGAATACATTCTGTACCATACAAAGTGAGATGTCCTGACATGGTCGCCTTTCCTCAAAGAACCTTTACGTAGGCAGCAACTCACTTCAGTGCGTCCCTCAAAACATACTCCTGGACCTTGGAGTGTGCCATTCGGCAACACTCGGTCGTGGACAGCTCCTTCAACTGGAATCCAAGGAGGGAGTGGCCCTGGGAGTCCTCAACATTGACTCTGGACCCCATGAAATCTCATGGCATCAGGTCAAACATGGGCAAGGAAACCTCCTGCTGATTACCACCTACCGTCCTCCCTCTGCTGATGAATCAGTCCTCCTCCATGTTGAGCACCACTTGGAGGAAGCACTAAGGGTAGCAAGGGCACAAAATGTACTCTGGATGGGCGACTTCAATGTCCATCACCAAGAGTGGCTCGGTAGCACCACTACAGACTGAGCTGGCCGAGTCCTAAAGGAAATAGCTGCCAGACTGGGCCTGCGGCAGGTGGTGAGCGAACCAACACGAGGGAAAACCTGCTTGACCTCGTCCTCACCAATCGACCTGTCGCAAATGCATTTGTCAATTACAGTATTGGTCGGAGGGACCACCGCATCGTCCTCGTGGAGATGAAGTCCCGTGTTCGCACTGAGGACACCATTCAACGTGTTGTGTGGCACTACCAACGTGCTAAATGGGATAGATTCAGAACATAGAATCATAGAATCATAGAAGTTTACAACATGGAAACAGCCCCTTCGGCCCAACATGTCCATGTCGCCCAGTTTATAACACTAAGCTAGTCCCAATTGCCTGCACTTGGCCCATATCCCTCTATACCCATCTTACTCATGTAACTGTCCAAATGCTTTTTAAAAGACAAAATTGTACCCGCCTCTACTACTGCCTCTGGCAGCTCGTTCCAGACACTCACCAACCTTTGAGTGAAAAAAATTGCCCCTCTGGACCCTTTTGTATCTCTCCCCTCTCACCTTAAATCTATGCCCCCTCGTTATAGACTCCCCTACCTTTGGGAAAAGATTTTGACTATCTACCTTATCTATGCCCCTCATTATTTTATAGACTTCTATAAGATCACCCCTAAACCTCCTACTCTCCAGGGAAAAAAGTCTCCGTCTATCCAACCTCTCCCTATAAGTCAAACCATCAAGTCCCGGTAGCATCCTAGTAAATCTTTTCTGCACTCTTTCTAGTTTAACAATATCCTTTCTATAATAGGGTGACCAGAACTGTACACAGTACTCCAAGTGTGGCCTAACTAATGTCTTGTACAACTTCAACAAGACATCCCAACTCCTGTATTCAAAGTTCTGACCAATGAAACCAAGCATGCTGAATGCCTTCTTCAACACCCTATCCACCTGTGACTCCACTTTCAAGGAGCGATGAACCTGTACTCCTAGATCTCTTTGTTCTATAACTCTCCCCAACGCCCTACCATTAACGGAGTAGGTCCTGGCCCGATTCGATCTCCCAAAATGCATCACCTCACATTTATCTAAATTAAACTCCATCTGCCATTCATCGGCCCACTGGCGCAATTTATCAAGATCCCGTTGCAATCCTAGATAACCTTCTTCACTGTCCACAATGCCACAATTTTGGTGCCATCTGCAAACTTACTAACCATGCCTCCTAAATTATCATCCAAATCATTAATATAAATAACAAATAACAGCGGACCCAACACCGATCCCTGAGGCACACCGCTGGTCACAGGCCTCCAGTTTGAATAACAACCCTCTACAACCACCCTCTGTCTTCTGCCGTCAATCCAATTTGTATCCAATTGGCTACCTCACCTTGGATCCCGTGAGGTCTAACCTTATCTAACAACCGACTATGCGGTACCTTGTCAAAGGCTTTGCTAAAGTCCATGTAGACCACGTCTACTGCACAGCCCTCATCTATCTTCTTGATCTAGCAGCTCAAAACTGGGCATCCGTGAGGCAATGTGAGCCAGCGGCAGCAGCAGAATTGTATTTCAGCACAATCTGTAACCTCATGGCCCAGCATATTCCTCACTCTACCATTACCAACAAGCCAGGGGATCAATCCTAGTTCAATGAAGGGTGCAGAAGAGCATGCCAGGGGCAGCACCAGGCGTACCTAAAAATGAGGTGCCAACCTGGTGAAGCTACAACTCAGGACGACATGCATGCTAAACAGCGGAAGCAACATGCTACAGACAGAGCGAAGCGAGTTCACAACCAACGGCTCAGATCAAAGCTCTGCAGTTGTTTAATTGTCCACCACCATCCAGTCGTGAATGGTGGTGGACAATTAAACAACTAACGGGAGGAGGAGGCTCTGTGAACATCCCCATCCTCAATGATGGTTGAGTCCAGCACATGAGTGCAAAAGGCAAGGCTGAAGCGTTTGCAACCATCTTCAGCCAGAAGTGCCGAGTAGATGATCCATCTCAGCCTCCTCCTGATATCTCCACCATCACATAAGCCAGTCTTCAGCCAATTCGATTCACTCCAAGTGATATCAAGAAACGGCTGAGAGCAGTGGCTACAGCAAAGGCTATGGGCCCCGACAACATCCCGACTGTCGTGCTGAAGTCTGGTGTTGCAGAACTAGCTGCGCCTCTAGCCAAGCTGTTCAAGTACAGCTGCAACACTGGCATCAACCCCACAATGTGGAAAATTGCACAGGTGTGTCCTGTCCACAAAAAGCAAGACAAATCCAATCCGATCAATTACCGCCCTATCAGTCCACTCTCAATCATAAACAAAGTGATGGAAGGTGTCGTCCACAGTGCTATCAAGCGGCACTTCCTCACCAATAACCTGCTCACCGATGCTCAGTTTGGGATCCGCCAGGACCACTCGACTCCAGACATCATTACAGCCTTGGTCCAAACATGGACACAAGAGCTGAATTCCTGAGGTGAGGTGAGAGTGACTGCACTTGACATCATGGCAGCATTTGACCGAGTGTGGCACCAAGGAGCCGTCGTAAAATTGAAGTCAATGGGAATCAGGGGGGAAACTCTCAAGTGGCTGGAGTCATACCGAGCTCAAAGGAAGATGGTAGTGGTTGTTGGAGGCCAATCATCTCAGCCCCAGGGCATTGCTGCAGGAGTTCCTCAGGGAAGTGTCCTAGCCCCAAGCATCTTCAGTTGCTTCATCAATGAACTTCCCTCCATCATAAGGTCAGAAATGGGGATGTTCGCTGATGATTCCTCAGTGTTCAGTTCCATTCGCAACCCCTCAAATAATGAAGCAATCCGAGCCCGTTTGCAGCAAGACCTGGACAACATCCAGGCTTGGACTCATAAGTGGCAAGGAAAATTCGCGCCAGACAATTGCCAGGCAATGACCATCTCCAACAAGAGAGAGTCTAACCACCTCCCCTTGACATTCAACGGCATTATAATCGCCAAATCCCCAACCATCAACTTCCTGGGGGTCACCATTGACCAGAAACTTAAATGGTCCAGCCACGTAAATACTGTGGCGACAAAAGCAGGTCAGAGGCTGGGTATTCTGCAGCGGGTGACCCACCTCCTGACTCCCCAAAGCCTTTGCACCATCGACAAGGCACAAGTCAGGAGTGTGATGGAATACTCTCCACTTGCCTGGATGAGTGCAGCTCCAACAACACTCAAGAAGGTCGTCACCACCCAGGAAAAAGCAGCCCGCTTGATTGGCACCCCATCCATCACCCTAAACGTTCACTCCCTTAACCACCGGCGCACAGTGGCTGCAGTGTGTACAGTCCACAGGATGCACTGCAGCAACTCGCCAAGGCTACTTCGACAGCACCTCCCAAACCCGCGACCTCTACCACCGAGAAGGACAAGAGCAGCAGTAATATAGGAACAACAGCACCTGCACGTTCCCCTTCCAAGTCACACACTATCCCGACTTGGAAATATATCACCGTTCCTTCATCATCGCTGGGTCGAAATCCTGGAACTCCCGTCCTAACAGCACCGTGGGTGAACCTTCACCACACGGACTGCAGCGTTTCAAGACGGCGGTTCTCCACCACCATCTCAAGGGCAATTAGGGATGGGCAATAAATGCCGGCCTCGCCAGCGATGCCCACATCCCATGAAGGAATAAAAAAAACACACGTAGCGTTGTAAATAAAGTTCGTGAGCTGCAGGCTCAAGTCGCCACATGGGACTATGATCTAGTGGCAATAACAGAGACGTGCTTCAAAGAAGGGGAGGATAATATTTAAAAATATTTATTTAAAAAGTCAAGTCACCTTGTAGCTCGGTTGAAAATGTAGTCAACTTGAAATTGTAGTAAGCAGTGAGGAGGATAGTAGCAGACTTCAGACAGACTGGTAATAAAATGGGCAGACACATGGCAGATGACATTTAATACAGAGACGTGTGAAGAGATGCATTTTGGGAGGAAGAATGAGGCGAGGCAATATAAACTAAATAGTGCAATTTTAAAGGTGTTGCAGGAACAGACAGACCTGGGGGTGTATGTACACAAATCATGAAAGATGGCAGTGCAAGTCAATAAATCTGTTAAATATACCTTATAGGATCATTGGCTTTAAAAATAGAGGTATAGTGAAAAGAAGCAAAGAGGTTATGCTAAACCTTTATAAATCATTGGTTTGACCGCAGCTGACGTGCTGCGTTCAATTCTGGGCACCACATTTTAGGAAGGATGTCAAGACCTTACAGAAGGTACAGAGGAAATTTATTGGAATGATACCAAGGATAGGGAACGTCAATTAATTGGAGAGACTGGAGAAGCTGGAATTGTTCTACTTAGAGCAGAGAATGTTAAAGGGTCATTTCATAGAGGTGTTCACAACCATGAAGGGGTTTGATAGAGTAAATAAGGAGAACATGTTTCCACTGGCAGAAGAGTCGGTGGCCAGAGGGTCAGATTGAAAATTATTGGCAAAAGAACCAGAGGCGAGATGAGGAGAATTTGTGTACAGAGTGAGGCCTATCAAGATGTCCGTTTGCAAATAATTCCAATAATCCATGGTCACTTTCAAAAGGTGGCCTTGAGCCTATTGACACAAAACAGCGTGTAAAGTTTTTCAAAATGCACAAAAGCCCCGGTTTGGGACAGAGTGAAACCGTCGCTGAAAGATAAAGGAAAGCAGCTGGGTTGGGTGTGTGTCCAAACATTGTGCATTTTTACAGATTCCCACATCTCCACACCATGAAACAGAATTGCATTAGAAGTGTCGGAGTTCTATTATGGGATGGCCCTTTAACATTCTCTGCTCGAAGGAGAACAATTCCAGATTCTCTAGTCTCTCCAATTAATTGACGTTCCTAATCCTTCTACCAAAATGTACCATATAATATTTTCAAATTCTTTACTTATTGGCCACGTACTCCCTGGAAAATAAGAGTCTAAATTGGACACAGGAGCGAAGCAATGTAGGGGTACAGATTCACAAATTATTAACAGTAAGGTCTTGACATCCTTCCTAAAATGTGGTGCCCAGAATTGGATGCAACACTTCAGCTGCGGTCAAAACAATGATTTATAAAGGTTTAGCATAACCTCTTTGCTTCTTTTCCCGATACCTCTATTTTTAAAGCCAATGATCCTATAAGTTTTATTTATCAGATTTATTGACTTGTACTGCCACCTTTCATGATTTGTGTACATACACCCCCAGGTCTGTCTGTTCCTGCAACACCTTTAAAATTGCACTATTTAGTTTATATTGCCTCGCCTCATTCTACCTCCCAAAATGCATCTCTTCACACATCTCTGTATTAAATATCATCTGCCATGTGTCTGCCCATTTTATTACCAGTCTGTCTGAAGTCTGCTACTATCCTCCTCACTGCTTACTACAATTTCAAGTTGACTACATTTTCAACCGAGCTACAAGGTGACTTGACTTTTTAAATAAATATTTTTAAATATTATCCTCCCCTTCTTTGAAGCACGTCTCTGTTATTGCCACGAGATCATAGTCCCATGTGGCGACTTGAGCCTGCAGATTCACTCCTTTATTTACAACGCTACGTGTGTTTTTTTATTCGTTCATGGGATGTGGGCATCGCTGGCGAGGCCGGCATTTATTGCCCATCCCTAATTGCCCTTGAGAAGGTGGTGGTGAACCGCCGCCTTGAAACGCTGCAGTCCGTGGGGTGAAGGTTCACCCACAGTGCTGTTAGGACGGGAGTTCCAGGATTTCGACCAAGCGACGATGAAGGAACGGTGATATATTTCCAAGTCGGGATAGTGTGTGACTTGGAGGGGAACGTGCAGGTGCTGTTGTTCCTATATACCTGCTGCTCTTGTCCTTTTAGGTGGCAGAGGTTGCGGGTTTGGGAATAAACCTTGGCGAGTTGCTGCAGTGCATCCTGTGGATTGTACATAATGCAGCCACTGTGCGCCCGTGGTTAAGGGAGTGAATGTTTAGGGTGATGGATGGGGTGCCAATCAAGCGGGCTGCTTTGTCCTGGGTGGTGACGACCTTCTTGAGTGTTGTTGGAGCTGCACTCATCCAGGCAAGTGGAGAGTATTCCATCACACTCCTGACTTGTGCCTTGTCGATGGTGAAAAGGCTTTGGGGAGTCAGGAGGTGGGTCACCCGCTGCAGAATACCCAGCCTCTGACCTGCTTTTGTCGCCACAGTATTTACGTGGCTGGACCATTTAAGTTTCTGGTCAATGGTGACCCCCAGGATGTTGATGGTGGGGGATTCGGCGATGGTAATGCCATTGAATGTCAAGGGGAGGTGGTTAGACTCTCTCTTGTTGGAGATGGTCATTGCCTGGCACTTATCTGGCGCGAATGTTACTTGCCACTTATGAGTCCAAGCCTGGATGTTGTCCAGGTCTTGCTGCAAACGGGCTCGGATTGCTTCATTATTTGAGGGGTTGCGAATGGAACTGAACACTGAGGAATCATCAGTGAACATCCCCATTTCTGACCTTATGATGGAGGGAAGGTCATTGATGAAGCAACTGAAGATGCTTGGGGCTAGGACACTTCACTGAGGAACTCCTGCAGCAATGCCCTGGGGCTGAGATGATTGGCCTCCAACAACCACTACCATCTTCCTTTGAGCTCGGTATGACTCCAGCCACTTGAGAGTTTCTCCCCTGATTCCCATTGACTTCAATTTTACGACGGCTCCTTGGTGCCACATTCGGTCAAATGCTGCCTTGATGTCAAGTGCAGTCACTCTCACCTCACCTCAGGAATTCAGCTCATGTGTCCATGTTTGGACCAAGGCTGTAATGATGTCTGGAGTCGAGTGGTCCTGGCGGATCCCAAACTGAGCATCGGTGAGCAGGTTATTGGTGAGTAAGTGCCGCTTGATAGCACTGTCGACGACACCTTCCATCACTTTGTTTATGATTGAGAGTGGACTGTTAGGGCGGTAATTGACCGGATTGGATTTGTCTTGCTTTTTGTGGACAGGACACACCTGTGCAATTTTCCACATTGTCGGGTGGATGCCAGTGTTGTAGCTGTACTGGAACAGCTTGGCTAGAGGCGCAGCTAGTTCTGCAACACCAGACTTCAGCACGACAGTCGGGATGTTGTCGGGGCCCATAGCCTTTGCTGTCGCCACTGCTCTCAGCCGTTTCTTGATATCACTTGGAGTGAATCGAATTGGCTGAAGACTGGCTTCTGTGATGGTGGACATATCAGGAGGAGGCAGAGATGGATCATCTACTCGGCACTTCTGGCTGAAGATGGTTGCAAACGCTTCAGCCTTGTCTTTTGCACTCATGTGCTGGACTCCACCATCATTGAGGATGGGGATGTTCACAGAGCCTCCTCCTCCCGTTAGTTGTTTAATTGTCCACCACCATTCACGACTGGATGTGGCAGGACTGCAGAGCTTTGATCTGAGCCGTTGGTTGTGAACTCGCTTAGCTCTGTCTGTAGCATGTTGCTTCCGCTGTTTAGCATGCATGTCGTCCTGAGTTGTAGCTTCACCAGGTTGGCACCTCATTTTTAGGTACGCCTGGTGCTGCCCCTGGCATGCTCTTCTAAACCCTTCATTGAACTAGGATTGATCCCCTGGCTTGTTGGTAATGGTAGAGTGAGGAATATTCTGGGCCATGAGGTTACAGATTGTGCTGAAATACAATTCTGCTGCTGCCGCTGGCTCACATTGCCTCACGGATGCCCAGTTTTGAGCTGCTAGATCAAGAAGATAGATGAGGGCTGTGCAGTGGACGTGGTCTACATGGACTTTAGCAAAGCCTTTGACAAGGTACCGCATAGTCGGTTGTTAGATAAGGTTAGACCTCACGGGATCCAAGGTGAGGTAGCCAATTGGATACAAATTGGATTGACGGCAGAAGACAGAGGGTGGTTGTCGAGGGTTGTTATTCAAACTGGAGGCCTGTGACCAGCGGTGTGCCTCACGGATCGGTGCTGGGTCCGCTGTTATTTGTTATTTATATTAATGATTTGGATGAGAATTTAGGTGGCATGGTTAGTAAGTTTGCAGATGATACCAAGATTGGTGGCATTGTGGACAGTGAAGAAGGTTATCTAGGATTGCAACGGGATCTTGATAAATTGGGCCAGTGGGCCGATGAATGGCAGATGGAGTTAAATTTAGATAAATGTGATGTGATGCATTTTGTTAGATCGAATCGGGCCAGGACCTACTCCGTTAATGGTAGGGCGTTGGGGAGAGTTAAAGAACAAAGAGATCTAGGAGTACAGGTTCATAGCTCCTTGAAAGTGGAGTCACAGGTGGATAGGGTGGTGAAGAAGGCATTCAGCATGCTTGGTTTCATTGGTCAGAACATTGAATACAGGAGCTGCGATGTCTTGTTGAAGTTCTACACGACATTAGTTAGGCCACACTTGGAATACTGTGTACAGTTCTGGTCACCCTATTATAGAAAGGATATTGTTAAACTAGAAAGAGTGCAGAAAAGATTTACTAGGATGCTACCGGGACTTGATGGTTTGACTTATAGGGAGAGGTTTGATAGACGGAGACTTTTTTCCCTGGAGAGTAGGAGGTTTAGGGGTGATCTTATAGAAGTCTATAAAATAATGAGGGGCATAAATAAGGTCGATAGTCAAAATCTTTTCCCAAAGGTAGGGGAGTCTATAACGAGGGGGCATAGATTTAAGGTGAGAGGGGAGAGATACAAAAGGGTCCAGAGGGGCAATTTTTTTCACTCAAAGGGTGGTGAGTGTCTGGAACGAGCTGCCAGAGGCAGTATTAGAGGCGGATACAATTTTGTCTTTTAAAAAGCATTTGGACAGTTACATGGGTAAGATGGGTAGAGAGGGATATGGGCCAAGTGCAGGCAATTGGGACTAGCTTAGTGTTATAAACTGGGCGACATGGACATGGTGGGCCGAAGGGGCTGTTTCCATGTTGTAAACTTCTATGATTCTATGATTCTATGTTCTGAATCTATCCCATTTAGCACGTTGGTAGTGCCACACAACACGTTGGATGGTGTCCTCAGTGCGAACACGGGACTTCATCTCCACGAGGACGATGCGGTGGTCACTCCGACCAATACTGTAATTGACAGATGCATTTGCGACAGGTGGATTGGTGAGGACGAGGTCAAGCAGTTTTTCCCTCGTGTTGGTTCGCTCACTCCCTGCCGCAGGCCCAGTCTGCCAGCTATATCCTTCAGGACTCGGCCAGCTCGGTCATTAGTGGCGCTACCGAGCCACTCTTGGTGATGGACATTGAATTCGCCCATCCAGAGTACATTTTGTGCCCTTGCTACCCTCAGTGCTTCATCCAAGTGGTGCTCAACATGGAGGAGGACTGATTCATCAGCTGAGGGAGGACGGTAGGTGGTAATCAGCAGGAGGTTTCCTTGCCCATGTTTGATCTGATGCCATGAGATTTCATGGGTACCAGATTCAATGTTGAGGACTCCCAGGGCCACCCCCTGCTTGGATTCCAGTTGAAGGAGCTGTCCACGACCGAGTGTTGCCGAATGGCACACTCCAAGGTCCAGGAGTATGTTCTGAGGGATGCACTGAAGTGAGTTGCTGCCTACGTAAAGGTTCTTTGAGGAAAGGCGACCATGTAAGGACATGTCACTTTGTATGGTACAGAATGTATTAGAAGATCTGTACTGTGTTTTGAATTGTAATCATGAGATCTTAGTGTGCACGATCTGTATTGTATTGTTTTGAACGGTAATTGTGACATTTTTATTGACATGTGTGTATCATTAAATTTTATGAAATAAAGCATATTTTGAAATTTTAATAAAATCTTGTGGCACAAACAGAACAATCACTAAATGTAGCGACGCAGGTTTACAAAAAGGCGAGTCAAACACTGGGGTTGAATTCTCGAGGGATAGAATTGATAAACAAAGAAGTTATGTTAAACTTGTGTGGAGCCTTGGTTCGGCCACACTTGGATTATTGTGCACAGTCTGGTCTCCATATTATCGAAAGGATATACAGGGATTGGAGAGGGTGCAGAAAAGATTCACAGGGATGATACCAGAACTGAGGGGATATCATAATCAGGAAAGGCTGAACAGGCTGGGACTCTTTTCTTTTGAAAAGAGAAGGCTGAGGGGTGACCTGATAGAAGTCTTTAAGATAATGATAGAATTTGGTCGGGTAGATGAAGAGAAAATGCTTCCACTTGGGAGGGAGTATAAAATTAGAGTTCATAAATATAAGACTGTCACTAATAAATCCAATATGGAATTCAGGTGAAACTTCTTTACCGAATGAGTGGTAAGAATGTGCAATGCGCTACCACAAGGGGTAGTTGAGGGAAATAACGTAGATGCATTCAAGGGGAAGGTAGATAAGCACAAGAGGCATAATGGAATATCGTATCCTGATAGGGTTAGATGGAGTAGGGAGGGAGGAGGCTCGTATGGAGCATACATGCTGGCATAAACAAGTTGGACCGAATGGCCTGTTTCTGTGCTGTAATTTCGAAGTAACTCGATGGAACTCAATGTACTATTTTGGGGGTGGTGGAAGAGCAGAGGGACCTGGGGACGCATATTCACAAATCTTTGAAGGTGGCAGGGCAAGTTGATAAGGTAGTTAAGGAAGCGAATGGGATACACGGGTTTGTAAAGAGGGGCATTGAATAAAAAAATAGGGAAGTCATGTTGAACCCTTACAAAAGACTGGTTAGGCCTCAGCTGGAGTATTGTATCCAACACTGGGCACCACATTTTAAGAAGAATGTAAAGGCCTTGGAGAGGGTACAGAGGAGAGTTACCAGGGTGATACCAGGGATGAGGGACTTCAGTTATGTGGAGGGATTGGAGAAGCTGGGCTTGTTCTCCATAGAGCAGAAAAGGTTAAGGGGAGATCAAAAAGAGGTGATCAAAATAATGAGGCGTTTTTATAGAGCAAATAGGGGTAATTAAATAATTGGATTGATAACCAGAGGTCATCGGTTTACAATAATTGTCAAAACAACTTGAGGGGAAATAAGGAGAACATTTTTCACACGGAGTGTTGTTGAGCACTGCCTGAAAGGATGGTGTCTCTTTTAGAGGCTGTCTTCGTGTCAACATTCATATTTTCACTGGGAAACTGCAGGAACAGAGTGAAACGGGTCTGCTTGTGTCCCTGGTTTCAATGTATAATTTGGAGAAATCTATAAAATTTATAATTGAATCGGTAAAAGTGAACATGGTCAATACAATTATATGAAAACTGTAAATGAAGCCGCTCATTGTTGGACCAGTCCTTTCTGAGCACAGCTTTTCACTTTATTCCTGAGAGAAGTCTCATTAAGACAAGGTTCTGAACTTTGAGAAGTTTGTGATATATCCACGTCATCATTTACAAGGAGGCAAAGCTGCTGAAGAAATGTGTTTGTTCAAATGACTGTAACTAATAGCAATGATCAGGGGTATAACCGTGTCAGTGGAGATTTACCCCCTGTATAAATCAGGGATCGCTGTAATGAATCCACACAGAGTGCCTGCCGGAGCTGCGGTTTCCAGGCCAACAGAAATCATTGCTTCTCACAGAAATGGGATATTCAGTAATGTATCTGATAGAATGTATTTATTATCCAGTTCTCGCAGCCGTTGGAGTTCCAGGTAAGCCATCATCTCAGCTGTTCATGGTGTAAATCGTTATTAAATCTGCTGCTGTACTTGATACTTTTTTTTTCTCCCATCATGTATTACACAGTGGACTGTTCTGTCCTCAGTCTCTGCTCTTTTGGTCTTGGAGCAGCTGCATTATATGCTTTACGATTTTGTTTATCCAATTCTGGCATTGTTACTGGATTATTCTCTGTGCTGATTGTATTGGAATCAGGTGTCTGGGGTAAGAGCTGGTATCAGACCATCAGGAGTTGTTCACAGTTTCATGTTGTGGAACTAACCTGTCCTGGAATATTTTTTTCATAAACGTGTTTTTAGTGATTGATAATGAGACAGCTCACGGTCTCAGTGTTACAAGGAGGCAGCGCAATGCCTTCCCTCCACAATAATATGGTTCAGTTTAACTGGGATTTCAATGTATTTATTGGTTATCACTATTCTGAAAGTTTATTTAATTGTGTGTGTATCTGACGCCGCTTCAGATGTCTGCCTATTGAACTGAGTTTGCTGCTGATACTTTTACACCTCATTCTCTGCTTCACTGTCGATGAATTCACTGTAAAATGCAATGATTTGATGTTATGTTGTATCAGTTTGCACTTTATCTGTTGGAATCATGAGCCCTTCTATTTATCTGTAGATTTTTTGCAGCAGCGGTGATGTTGGCGTTTTGTTAATTGAACAATGCCGCCATCTAACGGTCTACTTTGTAATAACAGGAGAAGGAATTTCAATTATTGTGAGGTGTGTCTGGGAGAGGGATTCGATTCTGTTCACTCCATGCATTGTAGATGAAGTGAACAGTGTCGGTGAACAGGTGGAGAACGGGATGATCTGTAGAAACATTAAACTGTTCACAGAGGGTTCACCATTTAACAAACTTACACTAAGAATAGGATCGTTGGAACACGGGGCTGGTGAGGAGAAAGCAGGCGCGGGATGTTAGGATTTACTCGGATGTGAAAAGGGTCATTCAGAAAGAGAGTAGAGAGAGTGCGGAGAGATAGAGAGGTGCGAAAGAGAACGTGACTGAGAAGGAAAACGAAAGGGAGGGGGAGAAGGAACGTGAGAAAGGGAGAGAGAGAGAGGCACACAGAGAATGAGAGAGAGCTAGAGAGCAGCAGCGTTGTGAATAATTCATCGGAATAAAGTGCTGAAACTTCCAGTGCAATTATGTAAAGGAAATGTCACTTGAAGGTGTTATTAGGATGTTGTCAGATTGTGAGAGTTTTATTGTGCTCGCTCTGGATGTGCTTATCGCTATCAGGTCCTCAGTCTGTTTTTGTGAATGTTCAATTTACTTGAATTTAATTGAAATGCATTCAATGAATAAAATCAGTGATTTCTTGATCGCATTGAATTATTAGGATACTCTATTCTAGAAGCTATGTGTCAGCTTAATTCATTAAAGAACGAAGCTAATTCAATTAATGCATTTTGATTTAGTTTTAATCGAATGTGCAAAGTTAATTTATTGAAACATTATGTAATGAACGAAATATTCCCTGACAACAATAACCACAGAAATCAATGGTTGAATTTATTGTTTGGATTGTGTGAGTGGGACCTATAAAATAGATTTCCTCTAACACTCTGCTGCAGTCTCTTCCTGTGAATCCCAGCCTCTCCACCCACTGCATTGAATCCTCTGTCTCCTCATCCGTTACTTCTGTTTCTCCCCTTTCCCAAACCATCTGCTCCTCACACCCCTCCACCTCCTCCATGTCCTTTTCATCGTCTCCCTCCCTCTCTCACTCACTGGCTCGGCCTCCAGCTGCCTCTTCCAATCCGATTCAAAGCCTCAAAAACACCGCCGCGGATCTCGGTCTTTCCCGTTTTGTGCCAGCCCCTGTCGGCTCTCTTCAACCACAGCAACAAACCCAACAGCAGCTCTCCTTGTCCCCTCACCTTTCCGGCCCTCGCTCACTTTCCCGTCCCTCTGGAGCCAAATCCGAATTTTGCCCGTTGGATTCCCGCACATTTCAGCCCCTTCTCCCTTCCCCACCGGCACTGCCCCCTCACTCGGCCCTTCCAGTCGATCCGGTGCTCATTTTATTCACGTTCTGTATCAATTTCCCAATGCATTCTTGATAATTGTGTTTAAAAACGTTTTTCTGCCCAAAAGCGCTGCCCAGGTCAGTGAATCAGTTTCCACCGTTTGATGCAGCAACAAAGCTGGAAATTTCACCCCAGATCCTCTCAAACTGCTGCTTTGGCTCCAGTTCAGATCAGTAATTTCTCTCCTTCCGTTTCTCTCTCTTACAGTTAACTTGGTGGCGATTGTGATCCTGTCCCGAGGAAAGTGCGGACTCTCCAAATGTATCACTCGCTACCTGGTGGGAATGGCGGCGGCCGATCTCCTGGTCGTTATCACTGATGTCATCATGTGGCGCATTGTTGAGATTTATTTCCCAGTTTCATTCTTGACCATTACCCCCGTGTGCCGTCTCATTCTCACCCTGAGTTTTGCGGCCATATCGACCTCTGTCTGGTTCACAGTCGCTTTCACCTTCGATCGATTTGTGGCCATTTGTTGTCAGAAGCTGAAAACAAAATATTGCACCGAGAAAACGGCGGCTGTTATTATCGGGGTGGTGAGTGCGCTGAGCTGTTTACTAAACATTCCCATGTACTTTGCACTTGACCCGGAATATATAATGGACAATGTACCCCGGGGTTGTGTCTTTAAACCGACCCTTTTCACTTCACCCGCATGGGCAGCGTTTGACTTGTTTAATCTTGTGTTAATGTATTGTCTGCCTTGCATTCTGATTTTGCTGTTCAATGTTTTCACCGCCAGGCACATTTTAGCGGCCAGTAGAGTCCGCAGGGGACTCCGGGGCCGCAGCAATGGAGAGAATCACAAGGATCCAGAGATGGAGAACCGAAGGAAATCCATCATTTTACTATTCAGTATATCAGGCAGTTTTATATTGTTATGGAGCACACTCGTTTTTTATTTTATCTCTCCGCATATAACAAACGCCCAGTTCTATCCGGCCAGTGACATTGAGTCAGCCGGATTCATGCTTCAACTTCTCAGTTCCTGCACCAACACGTGTATTTATGCTGTGACCCAGACTAAATTCAGAGAGGAGCTGAAGAACGGGCTTAAATACCCACTGAATCTAATTGTTACATTAGTTAAATCATAGAAACGTCTGAAGACTTTCCATCCGAAATTAAATAAAAAGTCAATTAGAGTCAATTAGAGTTTCACGTTTGGCGGTGGCCGAAGACGGGCGGTAGCGGATCGGGCGCCCGTTATTCACCGCGCCTGATTTTACTATCTATTGACATCAATGAGTTCACTAAAGTAACTGATATCAATCGAATACTTTAAATAAATTTGGAAAAAAGCAGACAGGAATTATATTTTACCCGACAAATGCGGTATTGTGAAATGATACAAGATGTGATTCTAACATGAAATTATTTGCTGTTATTAGTTTGGAAATAATATGATTTCAATATTAAATGTTTAATCCTGAAATGAATAAAATCAAATCCTCCTTTTCGATTGATGATTATTTCCCATCATACAGACTGCCCGGTGGGATGGACTGAGGGTGAGCTGTCAGGGTCAGACAGCGTCCTGTTCATTGGGACATTTGTTTTGACCAGAACAGAATAATAATGGACCAACACCCGGACCGTTACTAACTGGTAAAATATTAATGTAATTTCAAACTCCAGTGGGGAGTTCCGGAGATCGTTTCCTCTCTGAGCTGCTGTGCAGCAATGTTTACTCACTGCAGGGAGTTTAATGGGACATGAGGCTGGGCCTGGTTACACAGATCAATAAGGAAACCTCCTGATACATTTCTGAGACGATCAGGGGCCGGGAGATTTCTCACGGCCTCAGCAGCCGAAGGGAAAGCTCTCCGGCTCATCCTTACTCCAAAAAATATAAGTTAAAAATAAACTTCTCAGTGTTCTGGATCACTCAATGCCCATCGATAGGGCGGCTCCTCCTCCCATTCGTCACCAAATTTAAATACTGTCCCGTGTACGTCACAATACTCTGATTTACATATTACACGTGGTCTGACCCGGAAACAGGTGGGTGTTGCTCCGGCCGCTCTTCTCAGGACCCGACCCACGGTGGTGGAGGCAGGAACTCCAACGTTAAAGGGGCGGTAAGTGACCTGACACCATTTACTCGCCTCGACCACCCCATTTCCGCCAGGCGGGGATAGTTAAAATCGGCCACACTTTTCCTGACCTCCGCCCTAGTATCAATCTTCGAAGCCCACAAGTTGGTCCATTGTCTCAAACTGCACCGGTTCACAACACGTGGAGGGAAATTTTCACCATCGCTGGGGGCTGAACTGGTCGAGCGGATGACCCGCCCCCCTCCCCCCGCTGAAAGAACCGGCCCGATTTTAATTTCTGCTCCGTCAGTTTACCGCCCAAGCAGTGAAGGTGAAATTACCCCCTACGTCTCTGACCCCAAGCTTCTACAGGTTTGTGAAAGACATCAGACAGTGTTTGCCAAACACGAACATGAATGTGGGCGAATGGATCCATGTATTCGGGCAAAAGGTGATCACCCCCTCCATCTGGACAGGATCCCTATACAATGGAGTAGAAGAGGGGTGCACCCCCGACAGCAGTGGGACACACTGAAGCGAGGTGCGGCCTAGGCAAAGGCTCTATGGGGAAAGGCCACTGTGTTAGGCTATTTCACCTTGTATTGTACATCATGTCTTAGAAAATATATACTGTGTGTTGCATTGTAAAAATGGAATCGTAGTGTGCACGATCTGTATTGATTATTTTGAATTGTAACTGTGATAGTTACATTGAACTGTGTGCATCCATACATTTTATGAAATAAACTATATTTTGATATACAAAAAAAAGTTCCAGTCTCACCGTCTCTGTTGTCAGTGGACAGTGAAGAGAGTAAATACTAAAGATGTGGGGAGTAATAGAACGAGTATCTATAGGGACTGTAGGGGAGCAAAGGGGGTTGGTGTCCAGGTACACCAAACAATAAAGGTCTGTTATTATTGGATGGTGAAGAGTGGAAAGCGAGCGCACCATGTACCAAAAATAACATTGAAGATCCCAATTTCTAGGCTGTCATATCGCAATGAATGGAAAGATATGCTGATAGGGTTAGATGAAGAAGGGTGACAGGAGGCTCATGTGGAGCATAATCCCCGGCATGGACCTTCTGCACATTCTATGTAATTCTATTGCTGGCACCAGGTGAGAAATAGGAGAATTTTCCTAATGGTGAGAAATTGGGGATTGTCGAGGAGCAAAGAGGCTTAGGTGTCCAGGTACAGCAATCAAAAAAACTAGTGCACATGCACCAAAAATTATTTTAAATTTCGAGGCTGTCGTATCCCAAGGTACCACTTTCAGCTCTCTGGAATTTGCTGATACAATCAGGCCCCACTGCCTCACTCGCTGGTCCATTCCATACATCCAGCGCCATCTGCATTAAAAAAAGTTACATTCAAGCATTCTGCTCATCCAATACCCCAGGTAGAGAAGACGAATAGTGGCGGGAGGACCCAGACCATCAGCCTTATGTGAGTTTAGACATTTCTGTTTTAAATTCAGCTTATTGTATTTGCAGTTTTTTTTCCTTTTTTGCTGCATTTCAAATTTTATTTCATTCTTGCACATTTTGCATTTTACACAAATTCTCCAAACCCTGTGCGCAGTGAGTGCTGAATCCGGGCCCTTTGATTGACAGCTCTCTCCTCCCCCCGTCTCCAGGGCTGACACCTTCCACCACGTGACACTCTGAAGCGTCACACACGTTTGCGCGCTGACGTCACGAGGCGTAGGTGCCGCTCGGGCCAGAGGGATGCCGCGCATGCGCCGCGCGGTTCCTGTGCCGCGTTCCCTCAGCAACAGGCCGGCGCCGGAAGATGACGGCCGGCGGGCGGTGCTGTGGGCGGGGGCGAGGCCGACAGAGGGAGGGCCCGCACCCGGGAGTGGCCTGAGAGGGGAGGGTGGGGAGACGGGGGAAGTTACTCGGGGCCTCCTGCGGGCCTCCTGAATCTCCACTCTGTCAGCGGCCGGTGTCGAGCTGGGCTCGGGGGGGAGTCACTCTCCCGCCTCCCCGTCAAACGGGCCGTGGGTCGGAGCCCAAAAGTGAGCGAGAATCAAACAGCACAGAGAGAGGCCGCTCGGCCCATCGCGCCTGTGCCGGCCCTGTGAAAGAGGCCGCTCGGCCCATCGCGCCTGTGCCGGCTCTGTGAAAGAGGCCGCTCGGCCCATCGCGCCTGTGCCGGCCCTGTGAAAGAGGCCGCTCGGCCCATCGCGCCTGTGCCGGCCCTGTGAAAGAGGCCGCTCGGCCCATCGCGCCTCTCCTGGCTCTTTGAAAGACGCCGCTCGGCCCATCGCGCCTGTGCCGGCCCTGTGAAAGAGCGATCCCATTAGTCCCACTCGCCCTGCTCTTTCCCCACAGTCCCGCAAATTTCCCCCCTTCAAGGATTGACCCGATTCCCTTTTGAAAGTTATTATTGAATCTGCTCCCACCGCCCTTTCAGGCAGTGAATTCCAGATCAGAACAACTCGCTGCCTAAAAACATTCTCCTCATCTCCCTCTGGCTCTTTTCCCAATTCCCTTCAATCTGTGTCCTCTGGTTACCGACCCTCCCGCCAGTGGCAACAGTTTCTCCCCATCGACTCCATCAAAACCCCTCCTCATTTTCAACCCCTCGATTAAATCTCCCCTTAACCGTCTCTGCTCGAAGGAGAACAATCCCAGCTTCTCCAGTCTCTCCCGGTAACTGAAGTCCCTCATCCCCGGGACCATTCTGGTAAATCTCCCCTGAACCTTCTCTGCTCCAAAGAGAGTAATCCCAGCTTCTCTATTCTCTCCACATAATAATTATTATTTATTAAGTGGGTTGTGCTGGGTATCTGGAAGCTGTAATTCGGTGAGTGGAAAGCAGTGGGAGGATAAGTCTGCAGATTGATTTTGGGATGGTGAAGACGGCGATCGTGGATTCAGACAAGGGAGGGAGGTGGTCTTTGAGACCGTCCGTGCTCTGTTGTAAGATCTCACTGTGTGTGTCTTGTTCCAGCCGTTCCAATTTGTACCTGTGACCTGACTGGCGGAGTCTGCGACCTCAACTGCTGCTGTGACCCTGACTGTTCCCCCGCGGACATCAATGTCTTCCCCACCTGTCTGCCGGGCAGTGAACCGTAAGTTTCTGTTCATGTGTTACTACATTGGCACCCGGTCCGACAAAGCTTCGATTTTAAGACCCTCGTCCTCGTTTTCAAATCCCTCCATGGTCCTCGCCCTCTCCATATCTCTGTAACCTCCTCCAACCGATTTATTCTCCACCGACAACCCCATGTCACTCCAACCGAACATGGAATCGAACCCACCCATTTATCTCCTCCCACACACCATCTGCACTCTGCGCACAGTCAGTGCTGGGACACTCAATCCTGTTAGACACACAGTCAGTGCTGGGACACTCAATCCTGTTATACGCACAGTCAGTGCTGGGACACTCAGTCCTGTTATACACAGTCAGTGCTGGGACACCCTGTCCTGCTATCAACACAATCAGTGCTGGGACACTCAGTCCTGTTATACACAGAGTCAGTGCTGGGACACTCAGTCCTGTCAATACACACAGTCAGTGCTGGGACACTCAGTCCTGTTATACACAGAGTCAGTGCTGGGACACTCAGTCCTGTTATACACAGTCAGTGCTGGGACACTCAGTCCTGTCAATACACACAGTCAGTGCTGGGACACTCAATCCTGTTCCACACAGTTAGTGCTGGGACACTCAATCCTGTTCCACACAGTCAGTGCTGGGGCACTCAATCCTGTTCCACACAGTCAGTGCTGGGACACTCAATCCTGTTCTACGCACAGTCAGTGCTGGGACACTCAGTCATGTTATACACACAGTCAGTGCTGGGAAAGTCAGTCCTTTTACACACACAGTCAGTGCTGGGACACTCAGTCCTGTTATACATACAGTCAGTGCTGGGACAGTCAGTCCTTTTATACATACAGTCAGTGCTGGGACATTAAGTCCTGTTATACACACAATCGCTGCTGGGACACTCAGTCCTGTTCTACGCACAGTCAGTGCTGGGACACTCAGTCCTGTTATACACACAGTCAGCGCTGGGACATTCAGTCCTGTTATACACACATTCAGTGCTGGGACACTCAATCCTGCTATACACACAGTCAGTGCTGGGACACTCAGTCCTGTTGTACACACATTCAGTGCTGGGACACCCTGCCCTGCTATCAACACAGTCAGTGCTGGGACACTCAGTTCTGTTTTCCACACAGTCAGTGCTGGGACACTCAGTCCTGTTGTACATACATTCAGTGCTGGGACACCCTGTCCTGCTATGAACACAGTCAGTGCTGGGACACTCAGTTCTGTTTTCCACACAGTCAGTGCTGGGACACTCAGTTCTGTTTCCCACACAGTCAGTGCTGGGACACTCAGTCCTGTTACACACACAGTCAGTGCTGGGACACTCAGTCCTGTTACACACACAGTCAGTGCTGGGACACTCAGTCCTGTTATACACACAGTCAGTGCTGGGAAACTCAGTCCTATTATACACAGAGTCAGTGCTGGGACACTCAGTCCTATTATACACAGAGTCAGTGCTGGGACACTCAGTCCTGTCAATGCACACAGTCAGTGCTGGGACACTCAATCCTGTTCCACAGAGTCAGTGCTGGGACACTCAGTCCTCTTATACACACAGTCAGTGCTGGGACACTCAATCCTGTTCCACACAGTCAGTGCTGGGACACTCAGTCCTCTTATACACACAGTCAGTGCTGGGACACTCAGTCCTATTATACACAGAGTCAGTGCTGGGACACTCAGTCCTGTTATACACAGTCAGTGCTGGGACACTCAGTCCTGTCAATGCACACAGTCAGTGCTGGGACACTCAATCCTGTTCCACAGAGTCAGTGCTGGGACACTCAGTCCTGTCAATACACACAGTCAGTGCCGGGACACTCAATCCTGTTCCACAGAGTCAGTGCTGGGACACTCAGTCCTCTGATACACACAGTCAGTGCTGGGACACTCAATCCTGTTCCACACAGTCAGTGCAGGGACACTCAATCCTGTTCTACGCACAGTCAGTGCTGGGACACTCAATCCTGTTCCACACAGTCAGTGCTGGGACACTCAATCCTGTTCCACACAGTCAGTGCTGGGACACTCAATCCTGTTCTACGCACAGTCAGTGCTGGGACACTCAGTCATGTTATACACACAGTCAGTGCTGGGACACTCAGTCCTCTTATACACACAGTCAGTGCTGGGACACTCAGTCCTATTATGCACAGAGTCAGTGCTGGGACACTCAGTCCTGTTATACACAGTCAGTGCTGGGACACTCAGTCCTGTCAATGCACACAGTCAGTGCTGGGACACTCAATCCTGTTCCACAGAGTCAGTGCTGGGACACTCAGTCCTGTCAATGCACACAGTCAGTGCCGGGACACTCAATCCTGTTCCACAGAGTCAGTGCTGGGAAACTCAGTCCTCTGATACACACAGTCAGTGCTGGGACACTCAATCCTGTTCCACACAGTCAGTGCAGGGACACTCAATCCTGTTCTACGCACAGTCAGTGCTGGGACACTCAATCCTGTTCCACACAGTCAGTGCTGGGACACTCAATCCTGTTCCACACAGTCAGTGCTGGGACAATCAATCCTGTTCTACGCACAGTCAGTGCTGGGACACTCAGTCATGTTATACACACAGTCAGTGCTGGGAAAGTCAGTCCTTTTACACACACAGTCAGTGCTGGGACACTCAGTCCTGTTATACATACAGTCAGTGCTGGGGCAGTCAGTCCTTTTATACATACAGTCAGTGCTCGGACATTCAGTCCTGTTATACACACAATCAATGCTGGGACACGAAGTCCTGTTATACACACAGTCAGCGCTGGGACATTCAGTCCTGTTATACACACAGTCAGTGCTGGGACACTCAATCCTGTTATACACACAGTCAGTGCTGGGACACTCAATCCTGTTATACACACAGTCAGTGCTGGGACATTCAGTCCTGTTATACACACAGTCAGCGCTGGGACATTCAGTCCTGTTATACACACAGTCAGTGCTGGGACAATCAGTCCTGTTGTGCACACAGTCAGTGCTGAAACACTCTGACCTGTTACACACACATTCAGTGCTGGGACACCCTGTCCTGTTATACACACAGTCAGTGTTGAAACACTCAGTCCTATTATACATACAATCAGTGCTGGGACACTCAGTCCAGTTAATACACACAGTCAGTGCTGGGACACTCAGTCCTGTTATGCACAGTCAGTGCTGGGACACTCAGTCCTGTTTTACACACAGTCAGTGCTGGGACACTCAGTCCTGTCATACACACAGTCAGTGCTGGGACACTCAATCCTGTTCTCCGCACAGTCAGTGCTGGGATACTCAGTCCTGTTGTACATAAAGTCAGTGCAGGGACAGTCAGTCCTTTTACACACACATTCAGTGCTGGGACACTCTGTCCTGTTATACACACATTCAGTGCTGGGACACCCTGTCCTGCTATCAACACAGTCAGTGCTGGGACACCCAGTCCTGTTTTGCACAGAGTCAGTGCTGAAACACTCAGTCCTGTTATACACACAGTCAATGCTGGGACACTCAGTCCTGTTATACACACAGTCAGTGCTGGGACACTTAGTCCTGTTAAACACACAGTCAGTGCTGGGACACTCAATCCTGTTATACGCACAGTCAGTGCTGGGACACTCAGTCCTGTTATACACACAGTCAGTGCTGGGACACCCTGTCCTGCTATCAACACAATCAGTGCTGGGACACTCAGTCCTGTTATACACAGAGTCAGTGCTGGGACACTCAGTCCTGTCAATACACACAGTCAGTGCTGGGACACTCAGTCCTGTTATACACAGAGTCAGTGCTGGGACACTCAGTCCTGTTATACACAGTCAGTGCTGGGACACTCAGTCCTGTCAATACACACAGTCAGTGCTGGGACACTCAATCCTGTTCCACACAGTCAGTGCTGGGACACTCAATCCTGTTCTACGCACAGTCAGTGCTGGGACACTCAATCCTGTTCTACGCACAGTCAGTGCTGGGACACTCAATCCTGTTCCACACAGTCAGTGCTGGGACACTCAATCCTGTTCCACACAGTCAGTGCTGGGACACTCAATCCTGTTCTACGCACAGTCAGTGCTGGGACA
This sequence comes from Heptranchias perlo, assembly GCF_035084215.1. Taxonomy (NCBI): domain Eukaryota; kingdom Metazoa; phylum Chordata; class Chondrichthyes; order Hexanchiformes; family Hexanchidae; genus Heptranchias; species Heptranchias perlo. The sequence goes on along the minus strand of NW_027139623.1, from coordinate 4,949,319 downwards.
CTCAATCCTGTTATACACACAGTCAGTGCTGGGACACTCAATCCTGTTATACACACATTCAGTGCTGGGACACCCTGTCCTGCTATCAACACATTCAGTGCTGGGACACTCAGTTCTGTTTTCCACACAGTCAGTGCTGGGACACTCAGTCCTGTTGTGCACACAGTCAGTGCTGAAACACTCTGACCTGTTACACACACATTCAGTGCTGGGACACCCTGTCCTGTTATACACACAGTCAGTGTTGAAACACTCAGTCCTATTATACATACAATCAGTGCTGGGACACTCAGTCCAGTTAATACACACAGTCAGTGCTGGGACACTCAGTCCTGTTATGCACAGTCAGTGCTGGGACACTCAGTCCTGTTTTACACACAGTCAGTGCTGGGACACTCAGTCCTGTTATACACACAGTCAGTGCTGGGAGACTCAGTCCTGTTATACACACAGTCAGTGCTGGGACACTCAATCCTGTTCTCCGCACAGTCAGTGCTGGGATACTCAGTCCTGTTGTACATACAGTCAGTGCAGGGACAGTCAGTCCTTTTACACACACATTCAGTGCTGGGACACTCTGTCCTGTTATACACACATTCAGTGCTGGGACACCCTGTCCTGCTATCAACACAGTCAGTGCTGGGACACCCAGTCCTGTTTTGCACAGAGTCAGTGCTGAAACACTCAGTCCTGTTATACACACAGTCAATGCTGGGACACTCAGTCCTGTTATACACACAGTCAGCGCTGGGACATTCAGTCCTGTTATACACACAGTCAGTGCTGGGACACTCAATCCTGTTATACACACAGTCAGTGCTGGGACACTCAATCCTGTTATACACACATTCAGTGCTGGGACACCCTGTCCTGCTATCAACACAGTCAGTGCTGGGACACTCAGTTCTGTTTTCCACACAGTCAGTGCTGGGACAATCAGTCCTGTTGTGCACACAGTCAGTGCTGAAACACTCTGACCTGTTACACACACATTCAGTGCTGGGACACCCTGTCCTGTTATACACACAGTCAGTGTTGAAACACTCAGTCCTATTATACATACAATCAGTGCTGGGACACTCAGTCCAGTTAATACACACAGTCAGTGCTGGGACACTCAGTCCTGTTATGCACAGTCAGTGCTGGGACACTCAGTCCTGTTTTACACACAGTCAGTGCTGGGACACTCAGTCCTGTCATACACACAGTCAGTGTTGGGAGACTCAGTCCTGTTATACACACAGTCAGTGCTGGGACACTCAATCCTGTTCTCCGCACAGTCAGTGCTGGGATACTCAGTCCTGTTGTACATAAAGTCAGTGCAGGGACAGTCAGTCCTTTTACACACACATTCAGTGCTGGGACACTCTGTCCTGTTATACACACATTCAGTGCTGGGACACCCTGTCCTGCTATCAACACAGTCAGTGCTGGGACACCCAGTCCTGTTTTGCACAGAGTCAGTGCTGAAACACTCAGTCCTGTTATACACACAGTCAATGCTGGGACACTCAGTCCTGTTATACACACAGTCAGTGCTGGGACACTTAGTCCTGTTAAACACACAGTCAGTGCTGGGACACTCAATCCTGTTATACGCACAGTCAGTGCTGGGACACTCAGTCCTGTTATACACACAGTCAGTGCTGGGACACCCTGTCCTGCTATCAACACAATCAGTGCTGGGACACTCAGTCCTGTTATACACAGAGTCAGTGCTGGGACACTCAGTCCTGTCAATACACACAGTCAGTGCTGGGACACTCAGTCCTGTTATACACAGAGTCAGTGCTGGGACACTCAGTCCTGTTATACACAGTCAGTGCTGGGACACTCAGTCCTGTCAATACACACAGTCAGTGCTGGGACACTCAATCCTGTTCCACACAGTCAGTGCTGGGACACTCAATCCTGTTCTACGCACAGTCAGTGCTGGGACACTCAATCCTGTTCCACACAGTCAGTGCTGGGACACTCAATCCTGTTCTACGCACAGTCAGTGCTGGGACACTCAATCCTGTTCCACACAGTCAGTGCTGGGACACTCAATCCTGTTCTACGCACAGTCAGTGCTGGGACACTCAATCCTGTTATACACACAGTCAGTGCTGGGACACTCAATCCTGTTATACACACATTCAGTGCTGGGACACCCTGTCCTGCTATCAACACATTCAGTGCTGGGACACTCAGTTCTGTTTTCCACACAGTCAGTGGCTGGGACACTCAGTCCTGTTGTGCACACAGTCAGTGCTGAAACACTCTGACCTGTTACACACACATTCAGTGCTGGGACACCCTGTCCTGTTATACACACAGTCAGTGTTGAAACACTCAGTCCTATTATACATACAATCAGTGCTGGGACACTCAGTCCAGTTAATACACACAGTCAGTGCTGGGACACTCAGTCCTGTTATGCACAGTCAGTGCTGGGACACTCAGTCCTGTTTTACACACAGTCAGTGCTGGGACACTCAGTCCTGTTATACACACAGTCAGTGCTGGGAGACTCAGTCCTGTTATACACACAGTCAGTGCTGGGACACTCAATCCTGTTCTCCGCACAGTCAGTTCTGGGATACTCAGTCCTGTTGTACATACAGTCAGTGCAGGGACAGTCAGTCCTTTTACACACACATTCAGTGCTGGGACACTCTGTCCTGTTATACACACATTCAGTGCTGGGACACCCTGTCCTGCTATCAACACAATCAGTGCTGGGACACCCAGTCCTGTTTTGCACAGAGTCAGTGCTGAAACACTCAGTCCTGTTATACACACAGTCAATGCTGGGACACTCAGTCCTGTTATACACACAGTCAGTGCTGGGACACTCAGTCCTGTTAAACACACAGTCAGTGCTGGGACACTCAATCCTGTTATACGCACAGTCAGTGCTGGGACACTCAGTCCTGTTATACACACAGTCAGTGCTGGGACACCCTGTCCTGCTATCAACACAATCAGTGCTGGGACACTCAGTCCTGTTATACACAGAGTCAGTGCTGGGACACTCAGTCCTGTCAATACACACAGTCAGTGCTGGGACACTCAGTCCTGTTATACACAGAGTCAGTGCTGGGACACTCAGTCCTGTTATACACAGTCAGTGCTGGGACACTCAGTCCTGTCAATACACACAGTCAGTGCTGGGACACTCAATCCTGTTCCACACAGTCAGTGCTGGGACACTCAATCCTGTTCTACGCACAGTCAGTGCTGGGACACTCAATCCTGTTCCACACAGTCAGTGCTGGGACACTCAATCCTGTTCCACACAGTCAGTGCTGGGACACTCAATCCTGTTCTACGCACAGTCAGTGCTGGGACACTGAATCCTGTTATACACACAGTCAGTGCTGGGACACTCAATCCTGTTATACACACATTCAGTGCTGGGACACCCTGTCCTGCTATCAACACAGTCAGTGCTGGGACACTCAGTTCTGTTTTCCACACAGTCAGTGCTGGGACACTCAGTCCTGTTGTGCACACAGTCAGTGCTGAAACACTCTGACCTGTTACACACACATTCAGTGCTGGGACACCCTGTCCTGTTATACACACAGTCAGTGCTGGGAAAGTCAGTCCTGTTATACATACAGTCAGTGCTGGGACAGTCAGTCCTTTTATACATACAGTCAGTGCTGGGACAATCAATCCTGTTATACGCACAGTCAGTGCTGGGACACTCAATCCTGCTATACACACAGTCAGTGCTGGGACACTCAGTCCTGTTGTACACACATTCAGTGCTGGGACACCCTGTCCTGCTATCAACACAGTCAGTGCTGGGACACTCAGTTCTGTTTTCCACACAGTCAGTGCTGGGACACTCAGTCCTGTTGTACATACATTCAGTGCTGGGACACCCTGTCCTGCTATGAACACAGTCAGTGCTGGGACACTCAGTTCTGTTTTCCACACAGTCAGTGCTGGGACACTCAGTTACGTTTTCCACACAGTCAGTGCTGGGACACTCAGTCCTGTTATACACACAGTCAGTGCTGGGACACTCAGTCCTGTTATACACACAGTCAGTGCTGGGACACTCAGTCCTGTTATACACACAGTCAGTGCTGGGACACTCAGTCCTGTTATACACACAGTCAGTGCTGGGAAACTCAGTCCTATTATACACAGAGTCAGTGCTGGGACACTCAGTCCTGTCAATGCACACAGTCAGTGCTGGGACACTCAATCCTGTTCCACAGAGTCAGTGCTGGGACACTCAGTCCTCTTATACACACAGTCAGTGCTGGGACACTCAATCCTGTTCCACAGAGTCAGTGCTGGGACACTCAGTCCTATTATACACAGAGTCAGTGCTGGGACACTCAGTTCTGTTTTCCACACAGTCAGTGCTGGGACAATCAGTCCTGTTGTGCACACAGTCAGTGCTGAAACACTCTGACCTGTTACACACACATTCAGTGCTGGGACACCCTGTCCTGTTATACACACAGTCAGTGTTGAAACACTCAGTCCTATTATACATACAATCAGTGCTGGGACACTCAGTCCAGTTAATACACACAGTCAGTGCTGGGACACTCAGTCCTGTTATGCACAGTCAGTGCTGGGACACTCAGTCCTGTTATGCACAGTCAGTGCTGGGACACTCAGTCCTGTTTTACACACAGTCAGTGCTGGGACACTCAGTCCTGTCATACACACAGTCAGTGTTGGGAGACTCAGTCCTGTTATACACACAGTCAGTGCTGGGACACTCAATCCTGTTCTCCGCACAGTCAGTGCTGGGATACTCAGTCCTGTTGTACATACAGTCAGTGCAGGGACAGTGAGTCCTTTTACACACACATTCAGTGCTGGGACACTCTGTCCTGTTATACACACATTCAGTGCTGGGACACCCTGTCCTGCTATCAACACAGTCAGTGCTGGGACACCCAGTCCTGTTTTGCACAGAGTCAGTGCTGAAACACTCAGTCCTGTTATACACACAGTCAATGCTGGGACACTCAGTCCTGTTATACACACAGTCAGTGCTGGGACACTCAGTCCTGTTAAACACACAGTCAGTGCTGGGACACTCAATCCTGTTATACGCACAGTCAGTGCTGGGACACTCAGTCCTGTTATACACACAGTCAGTGCTGGGACACCCTGTCCTGCTATCAACACAATCAGTGCTGGGACACTCAGTCCTGTTATACACAGAGTCAGTGCTGGGACACTCAGTCCTGTCAATACACACAGTCAGTGCTGGGACACTCAGTCCTGTTATACACAGTCAGTGCTGGGACACTCAGTCCTGTCAATACACACAGTCAGTGCTGGGACACTCAATCCTGTTCCACACAGTCAGTGCTGGGACACTCAATCCTGTTCTAAGCACAGTCAGTGCTGGGACACTCAATCCTGTTCCACACAGTCAGTGCTGGGACACTCAATCCTGTTCCACACAGTCAGTGCTGGGACACTCAATCCTGTTCTACGCACAGTCAGTGCTGGGACACTCAATCCTGTTATACACACAGTCAGTGCTGGGACACTCAATCCTGTTATACACACAGTCAGTGCTGGGACACTCAATCCTGTTATACACACATTCAGTGCTGGGACACCCTGTCCTGCTATCAACACAGTCAGTGCTGGGACACTCAGTTCTGTTTTCCACACAGTCAGTGCTGGGACACTCAGTCCTGTTGTGCACACAGTCAGTGCTGAAACACTCTGACCTGTTACACACACATTCAGTGCTGGGACACCCTGTCCTGTTATACACACAGTCAGTGCTGGGAAAGTCAGTCCTTTTACACACACAGTCAGTGCTGGGACACTCAGTCCTGTTATACATACAGTCAGTGCTGGGACACCCTGTCCTGCTATCAACACAGTCAGTGCTGGGACACTCAGTTCTGTTTTCCACACAGTCAGTGCTGGGACAATCAGTCCTGTTGTGCACACAGTCAGTGCTGAAACACTCTGACCTGTTACACACACATTCAGTGCTGGGACACCCTGTCCTGTTATACACACAGTCAGTGTTGAAACACTCAGTCCTATTATACATACAATCAGTGCTGGGACACTCAGTCCAGTTAATACACACAGTCAGTGCTGGGACACTCAGTCCTGTTATGCACAGTCAGTGCTGGGACACTCAGTCCTGTTATACACACAGTCAGTGCTGGGACACTCAGTCCTGTTATACACACAGTCAGTGCTGGGAGACTCAGTCCTGTTATACACACAGTCAGTGCTGGGACACTCAATCCTGTTCTCCGCACAGTCAGTGCTGGGATACTCAGTCCTGTTGTACATACAGTCAGTGCAGGGACAGTCAGTCCTTTTACACACACATTCAGTGCTGGGACACTCTGTCCTGTTATACACACATTCAGTGCTGGGACACCCTGTCCTGCTATCAACACAATCAGTGCTGGGACACCCAGTCCTGTTTTGCACAGAGTCAGTGCTGAAACACTCAGTCCTGTTATACACACAGTCAATGCTGGGACACTCAGTCCTGTTATACACACAGTCAGCGCTGGGACATTCAGTCCTGTTATACACACAGTCAGTGCTGGGACACTCAATCCTGTTATACACACAGTCAGTGCTGGGACACTCAATCCTGTTATACACACATTCAGTGCTGGGACACCCTGTCCTGCTATCAACACAGTCAGTGCTGGGACACTCAGTTCTGTTTTCCACACAGTCAGTGCTGGGACAATCAGTCCTGTTGTGCACACAGTCAGTGCTGAAACACTCTGACCTGTTACACACACATTCAGTGCTGGGACACCCTGTCCTGTTATACACACAGTCAGTGTTGAAACACTCAGTCCTATTATACATACAATCAGTGCTGGGACACTCAGTCCAGTTAATACACACAGTCAGTGCTGGGACACTCAGTCCTGTTATGCACAGTCAGTGCTGGGACACTCAGTCCTGTTTTACACACAGTCAGTGCTGGGACACTCAGTCCTGTCATACACACAGTCAGTGTTGGGAGACTCAGTCCTGTTATACACACAGTCAGTGCTGGGACACTCAATCCTGTTCTCCGCACAGTCAGTGCTGGGATACTCAGTCCTGTTGTACATAAAGTCAGTGCAGGGACAGTCAGTCCTTTTACACACACATTCAGTGCTGGGACACTCTGTCCTGTTATACACACATTCAGTGCTGGGACACCCTGTCCTGCTATCAACACAGTCAGTGCTGGGACACCCAGTCCTGTTTTGCACAGAGTCAGTGCTGAAACACTCAGTCCTGTTATACACACAGTCAATGCTGGGACACTCAGTCCTGTTATACACACAGTCAGTGCTGGGACACTTAGTCCTGTTAAACACACAGTCAGTGCTGGGACACTCAGTCCTGTTATACACACAGTCAGTGCTGGGACACCCTGTCCTGCTATCAACACAATCAGTGCTGGGACACTCAGTCCTGTTATACACAGAGTCAGTGCTGGGACACTCAGTCCTGTCAATACACACAGTCAGTGCTGGGACACTCAGTCCTGTTATACACAGAGTCAGTGCTGGGACACTCAGTCCTGTTATACACAGTCAGTGCTGGGACACTCAGTCCTGTCAATACACACAGTCAGTGCTGGGACACTCAATCCTGTTCCACACAGTCAGTGCTGGGACACTCAATCCTGTTCCACACAGTCAGTGCTGGGACACTCAATCCTGTTCTACGCACAGTCAGTGCTGGGACACTCAATCCTGTTATACACACAGTCAGTGCTGGGACACTCAATCCTGTTATACACACATTCAGTGCTGGGACACCCTGTCCTGCTATCAACACATTCAGTGCTGGGACACTCAGTTCTGTTTTCCACACAGTCAGTGCTGGGACACTCAGTCCTGTTGTGCACACAGTCAGTGCTGAAACACTCTGACCTGTTACACACACATTCAGTGCTGGGACACCCTGTCCTGTTATACACACAGTCAGTGCTGGGAAAGTCAGTCCTTTTACACACACAGTCAGTGCTGGGACACTCAGTCCTGTTATACATACAGTCAGTGCTGGGACACCCTGTCCTGCTATCAACACAGTCAGTGCTGGGACACTCAGTTCTGTTTTCCACACAGTCAGTGCTGGGACAATCAGTCCTGTTGTGCACACAGTCAGTGCTGAAACACTCTGACCTGTTACACACACATTCAGTGCTGGGACACCCTGTCCTGTTATACACACAGTCAGTGTTGAAACACTCAGTCCTATTATACATACAATCAGTGCTGGGACACTCAGTCCAGTTAATACACACAGTCAGTGCTGGGACACTCAGTCCTGTTATGCACAGTCAGTGCTGGGACACTCAGTCCTGTTTTACACACAGTCAGTGCTGGGACACTCAGTCCTGTTATACACACAGTCAGTGCTGGGAGACTCAGTCCTGTTATACACACAGTCAGTGCTGGGACACTCAATCCTGTTCTCCGCACAGTCAGTGCTGGGATACTCAGTCCTGTTGTACATACAGTCAGTGCAGGGACAGTCAGTCCTTTTACACACACAGTCAGTGCTGGGACACTCAATCCTGTTATACACACATTCAGTGCTGGGACACCCTGTCCTGCTATCAACACATTCAGTGCTGGGACACTCAGTTCTGTTTTCCACACAGTCAGTGCTGGGACAATCAGTCCTGTTGTGCACACAGTCAGTGCTGAAACACTCTGACCTGTTACACACACATTCAGTGCTGGGACACCCTGTCCTGTTATACACACAGTCAGTGTTGAAACACTCAGTCCTATTATACATACAATCAGTGCTGGGACACTCAGTCCAGTTAATACACACAGTCAGTGCTGGGACACTCAGTCCTGTTATGCACAGTCAGTGCTGGGACACTCAGTCCTGTTTTACACACAGTCAGTGCTGGGACACTCAGTCCTGTCATACACACAGTCAGTGTTGGGAGACTCAGTCCTGTTATACACACAGTCAGTGCTGGGACACTCAATCCTGTTCTCCGCACAGTCAGTGCTGGGATACTCAGTCCTGTTGTACATAAAGTCAGTGCAGGGACAGTCAGTCCTTTTACACACACATTCAGTGCTGGGACACCCTGTCCTGCTATCAACACAGTCAGTGCTGGGACACCCAGTCCTGTTTTGCACAGAGTCAGTGCTGAAACACTCAGTCCTGTTATACACACAGTCAATGCTGGGACACTCAGTCCTGTTATACACACAGTCAGTGCTGGGACACTTAGTCCTGTTAAACACACAGTCAGTGCTGGGACACTCAATCCTGTTATACGCACAGTCAGTGCTGGGACACTCAGTCCTGTTATACACACAGTCAGTGCTGGGACACCCTGTCCTGCTATCAACACAATCAGTGCTGGGACACTCAGTCCTGTTATACACAGAGTCAGTGCTGGGACACTCAGTCCTGTCAATACACACAGTCAGTGCTGGGACACTCAGTCCTGTTATACACAGAGTCAGTGCTGGGACACTCAGTCCTGTTATACACAGTCAGTGCTGGGACACTCAGTCCTGTTATACACACAGTCAGTGCTGGGACACTTAGTCCTGTTAAACACACAGTCAGTGCTGGGACACTCAATCCTGTTATACGCACAGTCAGTGCTGGGACACTCAGTCCTGTTATACACACAGTCAGTGCTGGGACACCCTGTCCTGCTATCAACACAATCAGTGCTGGGACACTCAGTCCTGTTATACACAGAGTCAGTGCTGGGACACTCAGTCCTGTCAATACACACAGTCAGTGCTGGGACACTCAGTCCTGTTATACACAGAGTCAGTGCTGGGACACTCAGTCCTGTTATACACAGTCAGTGCTGGGACACTCAGTCCTGTCAATACACACAGTCAGTGCTGGGACACTCAATCCTGTTCCACACAGTCAGTGCTGGGACACTCAATCCTGTTCTACGCACAGTCAGTGCTGGGACACTCAATCCTGTTCTACGCACAGTCAGTGCTGGGACACTCAATCCTGTTCCACACAGTCAGTGCTGGGACACTCAATCCTGTTCCACACAGTCAGTGCTGGGACACTCAATCCTGTTCTACGCACAGTCAGTGCTGGGACACTCAATCCTGTTATACACACAGTCAGTGCTGGGACACTCAATCCTGTTATACACACATTCAGTGCTGGGACACCCTGTCCTGCTATCAACACATTCAGTGCTGGGACACTCAGTTCTGTTTTCCACACAGTCAGTGGCTGGGACACTCAGTCCTGTTGTGCACACAGTCAGTGCTGAAACACTCTGACCTGTTACACACACATTCAGTGCTGGGACACCCTGTCCTGTTATACACACAGTCAGTGTTGAAACACTCAGTCCTATTATACATACAATCAGTGCTGGGACACTCAGTCCAGTTAATACACACAGTCAGTGCTGGGACACTCAGTCCTGTTATGCACAGTCAGTGCTGGGACACTCAGTCCTGTTATACACACAGTCAGTGCTGGGAGACTCAGTCCTGTTATACACACAGTCAGTGCTGGGACACTCAATCCTGTTCTCCGCACAGTCAGTGCTGGGATACTCAGTCCTGTTGTACATACAGTCAGTGCAGGGACAGTCAGTCCTTTTACACACACATTCAGTGCTGGGACACTCTGTCCTGTTATACACACATTCAGTGCTGGGACACCCTGTCCTGCTATCAACACAATCAGTGCTGGGACACCCAGTCCTGTTTTGCACAGAGTCAGTGCTGAAACACTCAGTCCTGTTATACACACAGTCAATGCTGGGACACTCAGTCCTGTTATACACACAGTCAGTGCTGGGACACTCAGTCCTGTTAAACACACAGTCAGTGCTGGGACACTCAATCCTGTTATACGCACAGTCAGTGCTGGGACACTCAGTCCTGTTATACACACAGTCAGTGCTGGGACACCCTGTCCTGCTATCAACACAATCAGTGCTGGGACACTCAGTCCTGTTATACACAGAGTCAGTGCTGGGACACTCAGTCCTGTCAATACACACAGTCAGTGCTGGGACACTCAGTCCTGTTATACACAGAGTCAGTGCTGGGACACTCAGTCCTGTTATACACAGTCAGTGCTGGGACACTCAGTCCTGTCAATACACACAGTCAGTGCTGGGACACTCAATCCTGTTCCACACAGTCAGTGCTGGGACACTCAATCCTGTTCTACGCACAGTCAGTGCTGGGACACTCAATCCTGTTCCACACAGTCAGTGCTGGGACACTCAATCCTGTTCCACACAGTCAGTGCTGGGACACTCAATCCTGTTCTACGCACAGTCAGTGCTGGGACACTCAATCCTGTTATACACACAGTCAGTGCTGGGACACTCAATCCTGTTATACACACATTCAGTGCTGGGACACCCTGTCCTGCTATCAACACAGTCAGTGCTGGGACACTCAGTTCTGTTTTCCACACAGTCAGTGCTGGGACACTCAGTCCTGTTGTGCACACAGTCAGTGCTGAAACACTCTGACCTGTTACACACACATTCAGTGCTGGGACACCCTGTCCTGTTATACACACAGTCAGTGCTGGGAAAGTCAGTCCTGTTATACATACAGTCAGTGCTGGGACAGTCAGTCCTTTTATACATACAGTCAGTGCTGGGACAATCAATCCTGTTATACGCACAGTCAGTGCTGGGACACTCAATCCTGCTATACACACAGTCAGTGCTGGGACACTCAGTCCTGTTGTACACACATTCAGTGCTGGGACACCCTGTCCTGCTATCAACACAGTCAGTGCTGGGACACTCAGTTCTGTTTTCCACACAGTCAGTGCTGGGACACTCAGTCCTGTTGTACATACATTCAGTGCTGGGACACCCTGTCCTGCTATGAACACAGTCAGTGCTGGGACACTCAGTTCTGTTTTCCACACAGTCAGTGCTGGGACACTCAGTTACGTTTTCCACACAGTCAGTGCTGGGACACTCAGTCCTGTTATACACACAGTCAGTGCTGGGACACTCAGTCCTGTTATACACACAGTCAGTGCTGGGACACTCAGTCCTGTTATACACACAGTCAGTGCTGGGACACTCAGTCCTGTTATACACACAGTCAGTGCTGGGAAACTCAGTCCTATTATACACAGAGTCAGTGCTGGGACACTCAGTCCTGTCAATGCACACAGTCAGTGCTGGGACACTCAATCCTGTTCCACAGAGTCAGTGCTGGGACACTCAGTCCTCTTATACACACAGTCAGTGCTGGGACACTCAATCCTGTTCCACAGAGTCAGTGCTGGGACACTCAGTCCTATTATACACAGAGTCAGTGCTGGGACACTCAGTTCTGTTTTCCACACAGTCAGTGCTGGGACAATCAGTCCTGTTGTGCACACAGTCAGTGCTGAAACACTCTGACCTGTTACACACACATTCAGTGCTGGGACACCCTGTCCTGTTATACACACAGTCAGTGTTGAAACACTCAGTCCTATTATACATACAATCAGTGCTGGGACACTCAGTCCAGTTAATACACACAGTCAGTGCTGGGACACTCAGTCCTGTTATGCACAGTCAGTGCTGGGACACTCAGTCCTGTTATGCACAGTCAGTGCTGGGACACTCAGTCCTGTTTTACACACAGTCAGTGCTGGGACACTCAGTCCTGTCATACACACAGTCAGTGTTGGGAGACTCAGTCCTGTTATACACACAGTCAGTGCTGGGACACTCAATCCTGTTCTCCGCACAGTCAGTGCTGGGATACTCAGTCCTGTTGTACATACAGTCAGTGCAGGGACAGTGAGTCCTTTTACACACACATTCAGTGCTGGGACACTCTGTCCTGTTATACACACATTCAGTGCTGGGACACCCTGTCCTGCTATCAACACAGTCAGTGCTGGGACACCCAGTCCTGTTTTGCACAGAGTCAGTGCTGAAACACTCAGTCCTGTTATACACACAGTCAATGCTGGGACACTCAGTCCTGTTATACACACAGTCAGTGCTGGGACACTCAGTCCTGTTAAACACACAGTCAGTGCTGGGACACTCAATCCTGTTATACGCACAGTCAGTGCTGGGACACTCAGTCCTGTTATACACACAGTCAGTGCTGGGACACCCTGTCCTGCTATCAACACAATCAGTGCTGGGACACTCAGTCCTGTTATACACAGAGTCAGTGCTGGGACACTCAGTCCTGTCAATACACACAGTCAGTGCTGGGACACTCAGTCCTGTTATACACAGTCAGTGCTGGGACACTCAGTCCTGTCAATACACACAGTCAGTGCTGGGACACTCAATCCTGTTCCACACAGTCAGTGCTGGGACACTCAATCCTGTTCTACGCACAGTCAGTGCTGGGACACTCAATCCTGTTCCACACAGTCAGTGCTGGGACACTCAATCCTGTTCCACACAGTCAGTGCTGGGACACTCAATCCTGTTCTACGCACAGTCAGTGCTGGGACACTCAATCCTGTTATACACACAGTCAGTGCTGGGACACTCAATCCTGTTATACACACAGTCAGTGCTGGGACACTCAATCCTGTTATACACACATTCAGTGCTGGGACACCCTGTCCTGCTATCAACACAGTCAGTGCTGGGACACTCAGTTCTGTTTTCCACACAGTCAGTGCTGGGACACTCAGTCCTGTTGTGCACACAGTCAGTGCTGAAACACTCTGACCTGTTACACACACATTCAGTGCTGGGACACCCTGTCCTGTTATACACACAGTCAGTGCTGGGAAAGTCAGTCCTTTTACACACACAGTCAGTGCTGGGACACTCAGTCCTGTTATACATACAGTCAGTGCTGGGACACCCTGTCCTGCTATCAACACAGTCAGTGCTGGGACACTCAGTTCTGTTTTCCACACAGTCAGTGCTGGGACAATCAGTCCTGTTGTGCACACAGTCAGTGCTGAAACACTCTGACCTGTTACACACACATTCAGTGCTGGGACACCCTGTCCTGTTATACACACAGTCAGTGTTGAAACACTCAGTCCTATTATACATACAATCAGTGCTGGGACACTCAGTCCAGTTAATACACACAGTCAGTGCTGGGACACTCAGTCCTGTTATGCACAGTCAGTGCTGGGACACTCAGTCCTGTTATACACACAGTCAGTGCTGGGACACTCAGTCCTGTTATACACACAGTCAGTGCTGGGAGACTCAGTCCTGTTATACACACAGTCAGTGCTGGGACACTCAATCCTGTTCTCCGCACAGTCAGTGCTGGGATACTCAGTCCTGTTGTACATACAGTCAGTGCAGGGACAGTCAGTCCTTTTACACACACATTCAGTGCTGGGACACTCTGTCCTGTTATACACACATTCAGTGCTGGGACACCCTGTCCTGCTATCAACACAATCAGTGCTGGGACACCCAGTCCTGTTTTGCACAGAGTCAGTGCTGAAACACTCAGTCCTGTTATACACACAGTCAATGCTGGGACACTCAGTCCTGTTATACACACAGTCAGCGCTGGGACATTCAGTCCTGTTATACACACAGTCAGTGCTGGGACACTCAATCCTGTTATACACACAGTCAGTGCTGGGACACTCAATCCTGTTATACACACATTCAGTGCTGGGACACCCTGTCCTGCTATCAACACAGTCAGTGCTGGGACACTCAGTTCTGTTTTCCACACAGTCAGTGCTGGGACAATCAGTCCTGTTGTGCACACAGTCAGTGCTGAAACACTCTGACCTGTTACACACACATTCAGTGCTGGGACACCCTGTCCTGTTATACACACAGTCAGTGTTGAAACACTCAGTCCTATTATACATACAATCAGTGCTGGGACACTCAGTCCAGTTAATACACACAGTCAGTGCTGGGACACTCAGTCCTGTTATGCACAGTCAGTGCTGGGACACTCAGTCCTGTTTTACACACAGTCAGTGCTGGGACACTCAGTCCTGTCATACACACAGTCAGTGTTGGGAGACTCAGTCCTGTTATACACACAGTCAGTGCTGGGACACTCAATCCTGTTCTCCGCACAGTCAGTGCTGGGATACTCAGTCCTGTTGTACATAAAGTCAGTGCAGGGACAGTCAGTCCTTTTACACACACATTCAGTGCTGGGACACTCTGTCCTGTTATACACACATTCAGTGCTGGGACACCCTGTCCTGCTATCAACACAGTCAGTGCTGGGACACCCAGTCCTGTTTTGCACAGAGTCAGTGCTGAAACACTCAGTCCTGTTATACACACAGTCAATGCTGGGACACTCAGTCCTGTTATACACACAGTCAGTGCTGGGACACTTAGTCCTGTTAAACACACAGTCAGTGCTGGGACACTCAGTCCTGTTATACACACAGTCAGTGCTGGGACACCCTGTCCTGCTATCAACACAATCAGTGCTGGGACACTCAGTCCTGTTATACACAGAGTCAGTGCTGGGACACTCAGTCCTGTCAATACACACAGTCAGTGCTGGGACACTCAGTCCTGTTATACACAGAGTCAGTGCTGGGACACTCAGTCCTGTTATACACAGTCAGTGCTGGGACACTCAGTCCTGTCAATACACACAGTCAGTGCTGGGACACTCAATCCTGTTCCACACAGTCAGTGCTGGGACACTCAATCCTGTTCCACACAGTCAGTGCTGGGACACTCAATCCTGTTCTACGCACAGTCAGTGCTGGGACACTCAATCCTGTTATACACACAGTCAGTGCTGGGACACTCAATCCTGTTATACACACATTCAGTGCTGGGACACCCTGTCCTGCTATCAACACATTCAGTGCTGGGACACTCAGTTCTGTTTTCCACACAGTCAGTGCTGGGACACTCAGTCCTGTTGTGCACACAGTCAGTGCTGAAACACTCTGACCTGTTACACACACATTCAGTGCTGGGACACCCTGTCCTGTTATACACACAGTCAGTGCTGGGAAAGTCAGTCCTTTTACACACACAGTCAGTGCTGGGACACTCAGTCCTGTTATACATACAGTCAGTGCTGGGACACCCTGTCCTGCTATCAACACAGTCAGTGCTGGGACACTCAGTTCTGTTTTCCACACAGTCAGTGCTGGGACAATCAGTCCTGTTGTGCACACAGTCAGTGCTGAAACACTCTGACCTGTTACACACACATTCAGTGCTGGGACACCCTGTCCTGTTATACACACAGTCAGTGTTGAAACACTCAGTCCTATTATACATACAATCAGTGCTGGGACACTCAGTCCAGTTAATACACACAGTCAGTGCTGGGACACTCAGTCCTGTTATGCACAGTCAGTGCTGGGACACTCAGTCCTGTTTTACACACAGTCAGTGCTGGGACACTCAGTCCTGTTATACACACAGTCAGTGCTGGGAGACTCAGTCCTGTTATACACACAGTCAGTGCTGGGACACTCAATCCTGTTCTCCGCACAGTCAGTGCTGGGATACTCAGTCCTGTTGTACATACAGTCAGTGCAGGGACAGTCAGTCCTTTTACACACACAGTCAGTGCTGGGACACTCAATCCTGTTATACACACATTCAGTGCTGGGACACCCTGTCCTGCTATCAACACATTCAGTGCTGGGACACTCAGTTCTGTTTTCCACACAGTCAGTGCTGGGACAATCAGTCCTGTTGTGCACACAGTCAGTGCTGAAACACTCTGACCTGTTACACACACATTCAGTGCTGGGACACCCTGTCCTGTTATACACACAGTCAGTGTTGAAACACTCAGTCCTATTATACATACAATCAGTGCTGGGACACTCAGTCCAGTTAATACACACAGTCAGTGCTGGGACACTCAGTCCTGTTATGCACAGTCAGTGCTGGGACACTCAGTCCTGTTTTACACACAGTCAGTGCTGGGACACTCAGTCCTGTCATACACACAGTCAGTGTTGGGAGACTCAGTCCTGTTATACACACAGTCAGTGCTGGGACACTCAATCCTGTTCTCCGCACAGTCAGTGCTGGGATACTCAGTCCTGTTGTACATAAAGTCAGTGCAGGGACAGTCAGTCCTTTTACACACACATTCAGTGCTGGGACACCCTGTCCTGCTATCAACACAGTCAGTGCTGGGACACCCAGTCCTGTTTTGCACAGAGTCAGTGCTGAAACACTCAGTCCTGTTATACACACAGTCAATGCTGGGACACTCAGTCCTGTTATACACACAGTCAGTGCTGGGACACTTAGTCCTGTTAAACACACAGTCAGTGCTGGGACACTCAATCCTGTTATACGCACAGTCAGTGCTGGGACACTCAGTCCTGTTATACACACAGTCAGTGCTGGGACACCCTGTCCTGCTATCAACACAATCAGTGCTGGGACACTCAGTCCTGTTATACACAGAGTCAGTGCTGGGACACTCAGTCCTGTCAATACACACAGTCAGTGCTGGGACACTCAGTCCTGTTATACACAGAGTCAGTGCTGGGACACTCAGTCCTGTTATACACAGTCAGTGCTGGGACACTCAGTCCTGTCAATACACACAGTCAGTGCTGGGACACTCAATCCTGTTCCACACAGTCAGTGCTGGGACACTCAATCCTGTTCTACGCACAGTCAGTGCTGGGACACTCAATCCTGTTCTACGCACAGTCAGTGCTGGGACACTCAATCCTGTTCCACACAGTCAGTGCTGGGACACTCAATCCTGTTCCACACAGTCAGTGCTGGGACACTCAATCCTGTTCTACGCACAGTCAGTGCTGGGACACTCAATCCTGTTATACACACAGTCAGTGCTGGGACACTCAATCCTGTTATACACACATTCAGTGCTGGGACACCCTGTCCTGCTATCAACACATTCAGTGCTGGGACACTCAGTTCTGTTTTCCACACAGTCAGTGGCTGGGACACTCAGTCCTGTTGTGCACACAGTCAGTGCTGAAACACTCTGACCTGTTACACACACATTCAGTGCTGGGACACCCTGTCCTGTTATACACACAGTCAGTGTTGAAACACTCAGTCCTATTATACATACAATCAGTGCTGGGACACTCAGTCCAGTTAATACACACAGTCAGTGCTGGGACACTCAGTCCTGTTATGCACAGTCAGTGCTGGGACACTCAGTCCTGTTATACACACAGTCAGTGCTGGGAGACTCAGTCCTGTTATACACACAGTCAGTGCTGGGACACTCAATCCTGTTCTCCGCACAGTCAGTGCTGGGATACTCAGTCCTGTTGTACATACAGTCAGTGCAGGGACAGTCAGTCCTTTTACACACACATTCAGTGCTGGGACACTCTGTCCTGTTATACACACATTCAGTGCTGGGACACCCTGTCCTGCTATCAACACAATCAGTGCTGGGACACCCAGTCCTGTTTTGCACAGAGTCAGTGCTGAAACACTCAGTCCTGTTATACACACAGTCAATGCTGGGACACTCAGTCCTGTTATACACACAGTCAGTGCTGGGACACTCAGTCCTGTTAAACACACAGTCAGTGCTGGGACACTCAATCCTGTTATACGCACAGTCAGTGCTGGGACACTCAGTCCTGTTATACACACAGTCAGTGCTGGGACACCCTGTCCTGCTATCAACACAATCAGTGCTGGGACACTCAGTCCTGTTATACACAGAGTCAGTGCTGGGACACTCAGTCCTGTCAATACACACAGTCAGTGCTGGGACACTCAGTCCTGTTATACACAGAGTCAGTGCTGGGACACTCAGTCCTGTTATACACAGTCAGTGCTGGGACACTCAGTCCTGTCAATACACACAGTCAGTGCTGGGACACTCAATCCTGTTCCACACAGTCAGTGCTGGGACACTCAATCCTGTTCTACGCACAGTCAGTGCTGGGACACTCAATCCTGTTCCACACAGTCAGTGCTGGGACACTCAATCCTGTTCCACACAGTCAGTGCTGGGACACTCAATCCTGTTCTACGCACAGTCAGTGCTGGGACACTCAATCCTGTTATACACACAGTCAGTGCTGGGACACTCAATCCTGTTATACACACATTCAGTGCTGGGACACCCTGTCCTGCTATCAACACAGTCAGTGCTGGGACACTCAGTTCTGTTTTCCACACAGTCAGTGCTGGGACACTCAGTCCTGTTGTGCACACAGTCAGTGCTGAAACACTCTGACCTGTTACACACACATTCAGTGCTGGGACACCCTGTCCTGTTATACACACAGTCAGTGCTGGGAAAGTCAGTCCTGTTATACATACAGTCAGTGCTGGGACAGTCAGTCCTTTTATACATACAGTCAGTGCTGGGACAATCAATCCTGTTATACGCACAGTCAGTGCTGGGACACTCAATCCTGCTATACACACAGTCAGTGCTGGGACACTCAGTCCTGTTGTACACACATTCAGTGCTGGGACACCCTGTCCTGCTATCAACACAGTCAGTGCTGGGACACTCAGTTCTGTTTTCCACACAGTCAGTGCTGGGACACTCAGTCCTGTTGTACATACATTCAGTGCTGGGACACCCTGTCCTGCTATGAACACAGTCAGTGCTGGGACACTCAGTTCTGTTTTCCACACAGTCAGTGCTGGGACACTCAGTTACGTTTTCCACACAGTCAGTGCTGGGACACTCAGTCCTGTTATACACACAGTCAGTGCTGGGACACTCAGTCCTGTTATACACACAGTCAGTGCTGGGACACTCAGTCCTGTTATACACACAGTCAGTGCTGGGACACTCAGTCCTGTTATACACACAGTCAGTGCTGGGAAACTCAGTCCTATTATACACAGAGTCAGTGCTGGGACACTCAGTCCTGTCAATGCACACAGTCAGTGCTGGGACACTCAATCCTGTTCCACAGAGTCAGTGCTGGGACACTCAGTCCTCTTATACACACAGTCAGTGCTGGGACACTCAATCCTGTTCCACAGAGTCAGTGCTGGGACACTCAGTCCTATTATACACAGAGTCAGTGCTGGGACACTCAGTTCTGTTTTCCACACAGTCAGTGCTGGGACAATCAGTCCTGTTGTGCACACAGTCAGTGCTGAAACACTCTGACCTGTTACACACACATTCAGTGCTGGGACACCCTGTCCTGTTATACACACAGTCAGTGTTGAAACACTCAGTCCTATTATACATACAATCAGTGCTGGGACACTCAGTCCAGTTAATACACACAGTCAGTGCTGGGACACTCAGTCCTGTTATGCACAGTCAGTGCTGGGACACTCAGTCCTGTTATGCACAGTCAGTGCTGGGACACTCAGTCCTGTTTTACACACAGTCAGTGCTGGGACACTCAGTCCTGTCATACACACAGTCAGTGTTGGGAGACTCAGTCCTGTTATACACACAGTCAGTGCTGGGACACTCAATCCTGTTCTCCGCACAGTCAGTGCTGGGATACTCAGTCCTGTTGTACATACAGTCAGTGCAGGGACAGTGAGTCCTTTTACACACACATTCAGTGCTGGGACACTCTGTCCTGTTATACACACATTCAGTGCTGGGACACCCTGTCCTGCTATCAACACAGTCAGTGCTGGGACACCCAGTCCTGTTTTGCACAGAGTCAGTGCTGAAACACTCAGTCCTGTTATACACACAGTCAATGCTGGGACACTCAGTCCTGTTATACACACAGTCAGTGCTGGGACACTCAGTCCTGTTAAACACACAGTCAGTGCTGGGACACTCAATCCTGTTATACGCACAGTCAGTGCTGGGACACTCAGTCCTGTTATACACAGAGTCAGTGCTGGGACACCCTGTCCTGTCAATACACACAGTCAGTGCTGGGACACTCAGTCCTGTTATACACAGAGTCAGTGCTGGGACACTCAGTCCTGTTATACACAGTCAGTGCTGGGACACTCAGTCCTGTCAATACACACAGTCAGTGCTGGGACACTCAATCCTGTTCCACACAGTCAGTGCTGGGACACTCAATCCTGTTCTACGCACAGTCAGTGCTGGGACACTCAATCCTGTTCCACACAGTCAGTGCTGGGACACTCAATCCTGTTCTACGCACAGTCAGTGCTGGGACACTCAATCCTGTTCTACGCACAGTCAGTGCTGGGACACTCAATCCTGTTATACACACAGTCAGTGCTGGGACACTCAATCCTGTTATACACACAGTCAGTGCTGGGACACTCAATCCTGTTATACACACATTCAGTGCTGGGACACCCTGTCCTGCTATCAACACAGTCAGTGCTGGGACACTCAGTTCTGTTTTCCACACAGTCAGTGCTGGGACACTCAGTCCTGTTGTGCACACAGTCAGTGCTGAAACACTCTGACCTGTTACACACACATTCAGTGCTGGGACACCCTGTCCTGTTATACACACAGTCAGTGCTGGGAAAGTCAGTCCTTTTACACACACAGTCAGTGCTGGGACACTCAGTCCTGTTATACATACAGTCAGTGCTGGGACACCCTGTCCTGCTATCAACACAGTCAGTGCTGGGACACTCAGTTCTGTTTTCCACACAGTCAGTGCTGGGACAATCAGTCCTGTTGTGCACACAGTCAGTGCTGAAACACTCTGACCTGTTACACACACATTCAGTGCTGGGACACCCTGTCCTGTTATACACACAGTCAGTGTTGAAACACTCAGTCCTATTATACATACAATCAGTGCTGGGACACTCAGTCCAGTTAATACACACAGTCAGTGCTGGGACACTCAGTCCTGTTATGCACAGTCAGTGCTGGGACACTCAGTCCTGTTTGACACACAGTCAGTGCTGGGACACTCAGTCCTGTTATACACACAGTCAGTGCTGGGAGACTCAGTCCTGTTATACACACAGTCAGTGCTGGGACACTCAATCCTGTTCTCCGCACAGTCAGTGCTGGGATACTCAGTCCTGTTGTACATACAGTCAGTGCAGGGACAGTCAGTCCTTTTACACACACATTCAGTGCTGGGACACTCTGTCCTGTTATACACACATTCAGTGCTGGGACACCCTGTCCTGCTATCAACACAATCAGTGCTGGGACACCCAGTCCTGTTTTGCACAGAGTCAGTGCTGAAACACTCAGTCCTGTTATACACACAGTCAATGCTGGGACACTCAGTCCTGTTAAACACACAGTCAGTGCTGGGACACTCAGTCCTGTTAAACACACAGTCAGTGCTGGGACACTCAATCCTGTTATACGCACAGTCAGTGCTGGGACACTCAGTCCTGTTATACACACAGTCAGTGCTGGGACACCCTGTCCTGCTATCAACACAATCAGTGCTGGGACACTCAGTCCTGTTATACACAGAGTCAGTGCTGGGACACTCAGTCCTGTTATACACAGTCAGTGCTGGGACACTCAGTCCTGTCAATACACACAGTCAGTGCTGGGACACTCAATCCTGTTCCACACAGTCAGTGCTGGGACACTGAATCCTGTTCTACGCACAGTCAGTGCTGGGACACTCAATCCTGTTCCACACAGTCAGTGCTGGGACACTCAATCCTGTTCCACACAGTCAGTGCTGGGACACTCAATCCTGTTCCACACAGTCAGTGCTGGGACACTCAATCCTGTTCTACGCACAGTCAGTGCTGGGACACTCAATCCTGTTATACACACAGTCAGTGCTGGGACACTCAATCCTGTTTTCCACACAGTCAGTGCTGGGACACTCAGTTACGTTTTCCACACAGTCAGTGCTGGGACACTCAGTCCTGTTATACACACAGTCAGTGCTGGGACACTCAGTCCTGTTATACACACAGTCAGTGCTGGGACACTCAGTCCTGTTGTACATACATTCAGTGCTGGGACACCCTGTCCTGCTATGAACACAGTCAGTGCTGGGACACTCAGTCCTGTTATACACACAGTCAGTGCTGGGACACTCAGTCCTGTTATACACACAGTCAGTGCTGGGACACTCAGTCCTGTTATACACACAGTCAGTGCTGGGACACTCAGTCCTGTTATACACACAGTCAGTGCTGGGACACTCAGTCCTGTTATACACACAGTCAGTGCTGGGAAACTCAGTCCTATTATACACAGAGTCAGTGCTGGGACACTCAGTCCTGTCAATGCACACAGTCAGTGCTGGGACACTCAATCCTGTTCCACAGAGTCAGTGCTGGGACACTCAGTCCTCTTCTCCACACAGTCAGTGCTGGGACACTCAATCCTGTTCCACACAGTCAGTGCTGGGACACTCAGTCCTCTTATACACAGAGTCAGTGCTGGGACACTCAGTTCTGTTTTCCACACAGTCAGTGCTGGGACAATCAGTCCTGTTGTGCACACAGTCAGTGCTGAAACACTCTGACCTGTTAGACACACATTCAGTGCTGGGACACCCTGTCCTGTTATACACACAGTCAGTGTTGAAACACTCAGTCCTATTATACATACAATCAGTGCTGGGACACTCAGTCCAGTTAATACACACAGTCAGTGCTGGGACACTCAGTCCTGTTATGCACAGTCAGTGTTGGGAGACTCAGTCCTGTTATACACACAGTCAGTGCTGGGACACTCAATCCTGTTCTCCGCACAGTCAGTGCTGGGACACCCTGTCCTGCTATCAACACAGTCAGTGCTGGGACACCCAGTCCTGTTTTGCACAGAGTCAGTGCTGAAACACTCAGTCCTGTTATACACACAGTCAGTGCTGGGACACTCAGTCCTGTTATACACACAGTCAGTGCTGGGACACTCAGTCCTGTTATACACAGTCAGTGTTGGGAGACTCAGTCCTGTTATACACACAGTCAGTGCTGGGAAACTCAGTCCTATTATACACAGAGTCAGTGCTGGGACACTCAGTCCTGTCAATGCACACAGTCAGTGCTGGGACACTCAATCCTGTTCCACAGAGTCAGTGCTGGGACACTCAGTCCTCTTATACACACAGTCAGTGCTGGGACACTCAATCCTGTTCCACACAGTCAGTGCTGGGACACTCAGTCCTCTTATACACAGAGTCAGTGCTGGGACACTCAGTTCTGTTTTCCACACAGTCAGTGCTGGGACAATCAGTCCTGTTGTGCACACAGTCAGTGCTGAAACACTCTGACCTGTTACACACACATTCAGTGCTGGGACACCCTGTCCTGTTATACACACAGTCAGTGTTGAAACACTCAGTCCTATTATACATACAATCAGTGCTGGGACACTCAGTCCAGTTAATACACACAGTCAGTGCTGGGACACTCAGTCCTGTTATGCACAGTCAGTGCTGGGACACTCAGTCCTGTTTTACACACAGTCAGTGCTGGGACACTCAGTCCTGTCATACACACAGTCAGTGTTGGGAGACTCAGTCCTGTTATACACACAGTCAGTGCTGGGACACTCAATCCTGTTCTCCGCACAGTCAGTGCTGGGATACTCAGTCCTGTTGTACATACAGTCAGTGCAGGGACAGTCAGTCCTTTTACACACACATTCAGTGCTGGGACACTCTGTCCTGTTATACACACATTCAGTGCTGGGACACCCTGTCCTGCTATCAACACAGTCAGTGCTGGGACACCCAGTCCTGTTTTGCACAGAGTCAGTGCTGAAACACTCAGTCCTGTTATACACACAGTCAATGCTGGGACACTCAGTCCTGTTATACACACAGTCAGTGCTGGGTCACTCAGTCCTGTTAAACACACAGTCAGTGCTGGGACACTCAATCCTGTTATACGCACAGTCAGTGCTGGGACACTCAGTCCTGTTATACACACAGTCAGTGCTGGGACACTCAGTCCTGTTATACACACAGTCAGTGCTGGGACACTCAGTCCTGTTATACACACAGTCAGTGCTGGCACACTCAGTCCTGTTATACACACAGTCAGTGCTGGGAAACTCAGTCCTATTATACACAGAGTCAGTGCTGGGACACTCAGTCCTGTCAATGCACACAGTCAGTGCTGGGACACTCAATCCTGTTCCACAGAGTCAGTGCTGGGACACTCAGTCCTCTTATACACACAGTCAGTGCTGGGACACTCAATCCTGTTCCACACAGTCAGTGCTGGGACACTCAGTCCTCTTATACACAGAGTCAGTGCTGGGACACTCAGTTCTGTTTTCCACACAGTCAGTGCTGGGACAATCAGTCCTGTTGTGCACACAGTCAGTGCTGAAACACTCTGACCTGTTACACACACATTCAGTGCTGGGACACCCTGTCCTGTTATACACACAGTCAGTGTTGAAACACTCAGTCCTATTATACATACAATCAGTGCTGGGACACTCAGTCCAGTTAATACACACAGTCAGTGCTGGGACACTCAGTCCTGTTATGCACAGTCAGTGCTGGGACACTCAGTCCTGTTTTACACACAGTCAGTGCTGGGACACTCAGTCCTGTCATACACACAGTCAGTGTTGGGAGACTCAGTCCTGTTATACACACAGTCAGTGCTGGGACACTCAATCCTGTTCTCCGCACAGTCAGTGCTGGGATACTCAGTCCTGTTGTACATACAGTCAGTGCAGGGACAGTGAGTCCTTTTACACACACATTCAGTGCTGGGACACTCTGTCCTGTTATACACACATTCAGTGCTGGGACACCCTGTCCTGCTATCAACACAATCAGTGCTGGGACACTCAGTCCTGTTATACACAGAGTCAGTGCTGGGACACTCAGTCCTGTCAATACACACAGTCAGTGCTGGGACACTCAGTCCTGTCAATACACACAGTCAGTGCTGGGACACTCAATCCTGTTCCACACAGTCAGTGCTGGGACACTCAATCCTGTTCTACGCACAGTCAGTGCTGGGACACTCAATCCTGTTCCACACAGTCAGTGCTGGGACACTCAATCCTGTTCCACACAGTCAGTGCTGGGACACTCAATCCTGTTCTACGCACAGTCAGTGCTGGGACACTCAATCCTGTTCCACACAGTCAGTGCTGGGACACTCAATCCTGTTCCACACAGTCAGTGCTGGGACACTCAATCCTGTTCCACACAGTCAGTGCTGGGACACTCAATCCTGTTCCACACACATTCAGTGCTGGGACACCCTGTCCTGCTATCAACACAGTCAGTGCTGGGACACTCAGTTCTGTTTTCCACACAGTCAGTGCTGGGACACTCAGTCCTGTTGTGCACACAGTCAGTGCTGAAACACTCTGACCTGTTACACACACATTCAGTGCTGGGACACCCTGTCCTGTTATACACACAGTCAGTGCTGGGAAAGTCAGTCCTTTTACACACACAGTCAGTGCTGGGACACTCAGTCCTGTTATACATACAGTCAGTGCTGGGACACTCAGTCCTGTTATACACACAGTCAGTGTTGAAACACTCAGTCCTATTATACATACAATCAGTGCTGGGACACTCAGTGCAGTTAATACACACAGTCAGTGCTGGGACACTCAGTCCTGTTATGCACTGTCAGTGCTGGGACACTCAGTCCTGTTATACACACAGTCAGTGCTGGGAGACTCAGTCCTGTTTTCACACAGTCAGTGCTGGGACACTCAATCCTGTTCTCCGCACAGTCAGTGCTGGGATACTCAGTCCTGTTGTACATACAGTCAGTGCAGGGACAGTCAGTCCTTTTACACACAGTCAGTGCTGGGACACCCAGTCCTGTTTTGCACAGAGTCAGTGCTGAAACACTCAGTCCTGTTATACACACAGTCAGTGCTGAAACACTCAGTCCTGTTATACACACAGTCAGTGCTGGGACACTCAGTCCTGTTATACACACAGTCAGTGCTGGGACACTCAGTCCTGTTGTACATACATTCAGTGCTGGGACACCCTGTCCTGCTATGAACACAGTCAGTGCTGGGACACTCAGTCCTGTTATACACACAGTCAGTGCTGGGACACTCAGTCCTGTTATACACACAGTCAGTGCTGGGACACTCAGTCCTGTTATACACACAGTCAGTGCTGGCACACTCAGTCCTGTTATACACACAGTCAGTGCTGGGAAACTCAGTCCTATTATACACAGAGTCAGTGCTGGGACACTCAGTCCTGTCAATGCACACAGTCAGTGCTGGGACACTCAATCCTGTTCCACAGAGTCAGTGCTGGGACACTCAGTCCTCTTATACACACAGTCAGTGCTGGGACACTCAATCCTGTTCCACACAGTCAGTGCTGGGACACTCAGTCCTCTTATACACAGAGTCAGTGCTGGGACACTCAGTTCTGTTTTCCACACAGTCAGTGCTGGGACAATCAGTCCTGTTGTGCACACAGTCAGTGCTGAAACACTCTGACCTGTTACACACACATTCAGTGCTGGGACACCCTGTCCTGTTATACACACAGTCAGTGTTGAAACACTCAGTCCTATTATACATACAATCAGTGCTGGGACACTCAGTCCAGTTAATACACACAGTCAGTGCTGGGACACTCAGTCCTGTTATACACACATTCAGTGCTGGGACACCCTGTCCTGCTATCAAAACAGTCAGTGCTGGGACACCCAGTCCTGTTATACACACAGTCAGTGCTGGGTCACTCAGTCCTGTTAAACACACAGTCAGTGCTGGGACACTCAATCCTGTTATACGCACAGTCAGTGCTGAAACACTCAGTCCTGTTATACACACAGTCAATGCTGGGACACTCAGTCCTGCTATCAACACAATCAGTGCTGGGACACTCAGTCCTGTTATACACAGAGTCAGTGCTGGGACACTCAGTCCTGTCAATACACACAGTCAGTGCTGGGACACTCAGTCCTGTCAATACACACAGTCAGTGCTGGGACACTCAATCCTGTTCCACACAGTCAGTGCTGGGACACTCAATCCTGTTCTACGCACAGTCAGTGCTGGGACACTCAATCCTGTTCCACACAGTCAGTGCTGGGACACTCAATCCTGTTCCACACAGTCAGTGCTGGGACACTCAATCCTGTTCTACGCACAGTCAGTGCTGGGACACTCAATCCTGTTCCACACAGTCAGTGCTGGGACACTCAATCCTGTTCCACACAGTCAGTGCTGGGACACTCAATCCTGTTCCACACACATTCAGTGCTGGGACACCCTGTCCTGCTATCAACACAGTCAGTGCTGGGACACTCAGTTCTGTTTTCCACACAGTCAGTGCTGGGACACTCAGTCCTGTTGTGCACACAGTCAGTGCTGAAACACTCTGACCTGTTACACACACATTCAGTGCTGGGACACCCTGTCCTGTTATACACACAGTCAGTGCTGGGAAAGTCAGTCCTTTTACACACACAGTCAGTGCTGGGACACTCAGTCCTGTTATACATACAGTCAGTGCTGGGACACTCAGTCCTGTTATACACACAGTCAGTGTTGAAACACTCAGTCCTATTATACATACAATCAGTGCTGGGACACTCAGTGCAGTTAATACACACAGTCAGTGCTGGGACACTCAGTCCTGTTATGCACTGTCAGTGCTGGGACACTCAGTCCTGTTATACACACAGTCAGTGCTGGGAGACTCAGTCCTGTTTTCACACAGTCAGTGCTGGGACACTCAATCCTGTTCTCCGCACAGTCAGTGCTGGGATACTCAGTCCTGTTGTACATACAGTCAGTGCAGGGACAGTCAGTCCTTTTACACACAGTCAGTGCTGGGACACCCAGTCCTGTTTTGCACAGAGTCAGTGCTGAAACACTCAGTCCTGTTATACACACAGTCAGTGCTGAAACACTCAGTCCTGTTATACACACAGTCAGTGCTGGGACACTCAGTCCTGTTATACACACAGTCAGTGCTGGGACACTCAGTCCTGTTGTACATACATTCAGTGCTGGGACACCCTGTCCTGCTATGAACACAGTCAGTGCTGGGACACTCAGTCCTGTTATACACACAGTCAGTGCTGGGACACTCAGTCCTGTTATACACACAGTCAGTGCTGGGACACTCAGTCCTGTTATACACACAGTCAGTGCTGGCACACTCAGTCCTGTTATACACACAGTCAGTGCTGGGAAACTCAGTCCTATTATACACAGAGTCAGTGCTGGGACACTCAGTCCTGTCAATGCACACAGTCAGTGCTGGGACACTCAATCCTGTTCCACAGAGTCAGTGCTGGGACACTCAGTCCTCTTATACACACAGTCAGTGCTGGGACACTCAATCCTGTTCCACACAGTCAGTGCTGGGACACTCAGTCCTCTTATACACAGAGTCAGTGCTGGGACACTCAGTTCTGTTTTCCACACAGTCAGTGCTGGGACAATCAGTCCTGTTGTGCACACAGTCAGTGCTGAAACACTCTGACCTGTTACACACACATTCAGTGCTGGGACACCCTGTCCTGTTATACACACAGTCAGTGTTGAAACACTCAGTCCTATTATACATACAATCAGTGCTGGGACACTCAGTCCAGTTAATACACACAGTCAGTGCTGGGACACTCAGTCCTGTTATACACACATTCAGTGCTGGGACACCCTGTCCTGCTATCAAAACAGTCAGTGCTGGGACACCCAGTCCTGTTTTGCACAGAGTCAGTGCTGAAACACTCAGTCCTGTTATACACACAGTCAATGCTGGGACACTCAGTCCTGTTATACACACAGTCAGTGCTGGGTCACTCAGTCCTGTTAAACACACAGTCAGTGCTGGGACACTCAATCCTGTTATACGCACAGTCAGTGCTGGGACACTCAGTCCTGTTATACACACAGTCAGTGCTGGGACACCCTGTCCTGCTATCAACACAATCAGTGCTGGGACACTCAGTCCTGTTATACACAGAGTCAGTGCTGGGACACTCAGTCCTGTCAATACACACAGTCAGTGCTGGGACACTCAGTCCTGTTATACACAGAGTCAGTGCTGGGACACTCAGTCCTGTTATACACAGTCAGTGCTGGGACACTCAGTCCTGTCAATACACACAGTCAGTGCTGGGACACTCAATCCTGTTCCACACAGTCAGTGCTGGGACACTCAATCCTGTTCTACGCACAGTCAGTGCTGGGACACTCAATCCTGTTCCACACAGTCAGTGCTGGGACACTCAATCCTGTTCCACACAGTCAGTGCTGGGACACTCAATCCTGTTCTACGCACAGTCAGTGCTGGGACACTCAATCCTGTTCCACACAGTCAGTGCTGGGACACTCAATCCTGTTCCACACAGTCAGTGCTGGGACACTCAATCCTGTTCCACACACATTCAGTGCTGGGACACCCTGTCCTGCTATCAACACAGTCAGTGCTGGGACACTCAGTTCTGTTTTCCACACAGTCAGTGCTCGGACACTCAGTCCTGTTGTGCACACAGTCAGTGCTGAAACACTCTGACCTGTTACACACACATTCAGTGCTGGGACACCCTGTCCTGTTATACACACAGTCAGTGCTGGGAAAGTCAGTCCTTTTACACACACAGTCAGTGCTGGGACACTCAGTCCTGTTATACATACAGTCAGTGCTGGGACACTCAGTCCTGTTATACACACAGTCAGTGTTGAAACACTCAGTCCTATTATACATACAATCAGTGCTGGGACACTCAGTCCTGTTATGCACTGTCAGTGCTGGGACACTCAGTCCTGTTTTACACACAGTCAGTGCTGGGACACTCAGTCCTGTTATACACACAGTCAGTGCTGGGAGACTCAGTCCTGTTTTCACACAGTCAGTGCTGGGACACTCAATCCTGTTCTCCGCACAGTCAGTGCTGGGATACTCAGTCCTGTTGTACATACAGTCAGTGCAGGGACAGTCAGTCCTTTTACACACAGTCAGTGCTGGGACACCCAGTCCTGTTTTGCACAGAGTCAGTGCTGAAACACTCAGTCCTGTTATACACACAGTCAATGCTGGGACACTCAGTCCTGTTATACACACAGTCAGTGCTGGGACACTCAGTCCTGTTAAACACACAGTCAGTGCTGGGACACTCAATCCTGTTATACGCACAGTCAGTGCTGGGACACTCAGTCCTGTTATACACACAGTCAGTGCTGGGACACCCTGTCCTGCTATCAACACAATCAGTGCTGGGACACTCAGTCCTGTTATACACAGAGTCAGTGCTGGGACACTCAGTCCTGTCAATACACACAGTCAGTGCTGGGACACTCAGTCCTGTTATACACAGAGTCAGTGCTGGGACACTCAGTCCTGTTATACACAGTCAGTGCTGGGACACTCAGTCCTGTCAATACACACAGTCAGTGCTGGGACACTCAATCCTGTTCCACACAGTCAGTGCTGGGACACTCAATCCTGTTCTACGCACAGTCAGTGCTGGGACACTCAATCCTGTTCCACACAGTCAGTGCTGGGACACTCAGTCCTGTTGTACACACATTCAGTGCTGGGACACCCTGTCCTGCTATCAACACAGTCAGTGCTGGGACACTCAGTTCTGTTTTCCACACAGTCAGTGCTGGGACACTCAGTTACGTTTTCCACACAGTCAGTGCTGGGACACTCAGTCCTGTTATACACACAGTCAGTGCTGGGACACTCAGTCCTGTTATACACACAGTCAGTGCTGGGACACTCAGTCCTGTTATACACACAGTCAGTGCTGGGAAACTCAGTCCTATTATACACAGAGTCAGTGCTGGGACACTCAGTCCTGTCAATGCACACAGTCAGTGCTGGGACACTCAATCCTGTTCCACAGAGTCAGTGCTGGGACACTCAGTACTCTTATACACACAGTCAGTGCTGGGACACTCAATCCTGTTCCACACAGTCAGTGCTGGGACACTCAGTCCTCTTATACACACAGTCAGTGCTGGGACACTCAGTCCTATTACACACAGAGTCAGTGCTGGGACACTCAGTTCTGTTTTCCACACAGTCAGTGCTGGGACAATCAGTCCTGTTGTGCACACAGTCAGTGCTGAAACACTCTGACCTGTTACACACACATTCAGTGCTGGGACACCCTGTCCTGTTATACACACAGTCAGTGTTGAAACACTCAGTCCTATTATACATACAATCAGTGCTGGGACACTCAGTCCAGTTAATACACACAGTCAGTGCTGGGACACTCAGTCCTGTTATGCACAGTCAGTGCTGGGACACTCAGTCCTGTTTTACACACAGTCAGTGCTGGGACACTCAATCCTGTTCTCCGCACAGTCAGTGCTGGGATACTCAGTCCTGTTGTACATACAGTCAGTGCAGGGACAGTCAGTCCTTTTACACACACATTCAGTGCTGGGACACTCTGTCCTGTTATACACACATTCAGTGCTGGGACACCCTGTCCTGCTATCAACACAGTCAGTGCTGGGACACCCAGTCCTGTTTTGCACAGAGTCAGTGCTGGGACACTCAATCCTGTTATACGCACAGTCAGTGCTGGGACACTCAGTCCTGTTATACACACAGTCAGTGCTGGGACACCCTGTCCTGCTATCAACACAATCAGTGCTGGGACACTCAGTCCTGTTATACACAGAGTCAGTGCTGGGACACTCAGTCCTGTCAATACACACAGTCAGTGCTGGGACACTCAGTCCTGTTATACACAGAGTCAGTGCTGGGACACTCAGTCCTGTTATACACAGTCAGTGCTGGGACACTCAGTCCTGTCAATACACACAGTCAGTGCTGGGACACTCAATCCTGTTCCACACAGTCAGTGCTGGGACACTCAATCCTGTTCTACGCACAGTCAGTGCTGGGACACTCAATCCTGTTCCACACAGTCAGTGCTGGGACACTCAATCCTGTTCCACACAGTCAGTGCTGGGACACTCAATCCTGTTCTACGCACAGTCAGTGCTGGGACACTCAATCCTGTTATACACACAGTCAGTGCTGGGACACTCAATCCTGTTATACACACATTCAGTGCTGGGACACCCTGTCCTGCTATCAACACAGTCAGTGCTGGGACACTCAGTTCTGTTTTCCACACAGTCAGTGCTGGGACAATCAGTCCTGTTGTGCACACAGTCAGTGCTGAAACACTCTGACCTGTTACACACACATTCAGTGCTGGGACACCCTGTCCTGTTATACACACAGTCAGTGTTGAAACACTCAGTCCTATTATACATACAATCAGTGCTGGGACACTCAGTCCAGTTAATACACACAGTCAGTGCTGGGACACTCAGTCCTGTTATGCACAGTCAGTGCTGGGAGACTCAGTCCTGTTATACACACAGTCAGTGCTGGGACACTCAATCCTGTTCTCCGCACAGTCAGTGCTGGGATACTCAGTCCTGTTGTACATACAGTCAGTGCAGGGACAGTCAGTCCTTTTACACACACATTCAGTGCTGGGACACTCTGTCCTGTTATACACACATTCAGTGCTGGGACACCCTGTCCTGCTATCAACACAGTCAGTGCTGGGACACCCAGTCCTGTTTTGCACAGAGTCAGTGCTGAAACACTCAGTCCTGTTATACACACAGTCAATGCTGGGACACTCAGTCCTGTTATACACACAGTCAGTGCTGGGACACTCAGTCCTGTTAAACACACAGTCAGTGCTGGGACACTCAATCCTGTTATACGCACAGTCAGTGCTGGGACACTCAGTCCTGTTATACACACAGTCAGTGCTGGGACACCCTGTCCTGCTATCAACACAATCAGTGCTGGGACACTCAGTCCTGTTATACACAGAGTCAGTGCTGGGACACTCAGTCCTGTCAATACACACAGTCAGTGCTGGGACACTCAGTCCTGTTATACACAGAGTCAGTGCTGGGACACTCAGTCCTGTTATACACAGTCAGTGCTGGGACACTCAGTCCTGTCAATACACACAGTCAGTGCTGGGACACTCAATCCTGTTCCACACAGTCAGTGCTGGGACACTCAATCCTGTTCCACGCACAGTCAGTGCTGGGACACTCAATCCTGTTCCACACAGTCAGTGCTGGGACACTCAATCCTGTTCTACGCACAGTCAGTGCTGGGACACTCAATCCTGTTATACACACAGTCAGTGCTGGGACACTCAATCCTGTTATACACACATTCAGTGCTGGGACACCCTGTCCTGCTATCAACACAGTCAGTGCTGGGACACTCAGTTCTGTTTTCCACACAGTCAGTGCTGGGACACTCAGTCCTGTTGTGCACACAGTCAGTGCTGAAACACTCTGACCTGTTACACACACATTCAGTGCTGGGACACCCTGTCCTGTTATACACACAGTCAGTGCTGGGACACTCAGTCCTGTTATACATACAGTCAGTGCTGGGACAGTCAGTCCTTTTATACATACAGTCAGTGCTGGGACATTAAGTCCTGTTATACACACAATCGCTGCTGGGACACTAAGTCCTGTTATACACACAGTCAGCGCTGGGACATTCAGTCCTGTTATACACACAGTCAGTGCTGGGACAATCAATCCTGTTATACGCACAGTCAGTGCTGGGACACTCAATCCTGCTATACACACAGTCAGTGCTGGGACACTCAGTCCTGTTGTACACACATTCAGTGCTGGGACACCCTGTCCTGCTATCAACACAGTCAGTGCTGGGACACTCAGTTCTGTTTTCCACACAGTCAGTGCTGGGACACTCAGTCCTGTTGTACATACATTCAGTGCTGGGACACCCTGTCCTGCTATGAACACAGTCAGTGCTGGGACACTCAGTTCTGTTTTCCACACAGTCAGTGCTGGGACACTCAGTTACGTTTTCCACACAGTCAGTGCTGGGACATCAAGTCCTGTTATACACACAGTCAGTGCTGGGACACTCAGTCCTGTTATACACACAGTCAGTGCTGGGACACTCAGTCCTGTTATACACACAGTCAGTGCTGGGAAACTCAGTCCTATTATACACAGAGTCAGTGCTGGGACACTCAGTCCTGTCAATGCACACAGTCAGTGCTGGGACACTCAATCCTGTTCCACAGAGTCAGTGCTGGGACACTCAGTCCTCTTATACACACAGTCAGTGCTGGGACACTCAATCCTGTTCCACACAGTCAGTGCTGGGACACTCAGTCCTCTTATACACACAGTCAGTGCTGGGACACTCAGTTCTGTTTTCCACACAGTCAGTGCTGGGACAATCAGTCCTGTTGTGCACACAGTCAGTGCTGAAACACTCTGACCTGTTACACACACATTCAGTGCTGGGACACCCTGTCCTGTTATACACACAGTCAGTGTTGAAACACTCAGTCCTATTATACATACAATCAGTGCTGGGACACTCAGTCCAGTTAATACACACAGTCAGTGCTGGGACACTCAGTCCTGTTATGCACAGTCAGTGCTGGGACACTCAGTCCTGTTTTGCACACAGTCAGTGCTGGGACACTCAGTCCTGTCATACACACAGTCAGTGTTGGGAGACTCAGTCCTGTTATACACACAGTCAGTGCTGGGACACTCAATCCTGTTCTCCGCACAGTCAGTGCTGGGATACTCAGTCCTGTTGTACATACAGTCAGTGCAGGGACAGTCAGTCCTTTTACACACACATTCAGTGCTGGGACACTCTGTCCTGTTATACACACATTCAGTGCTGGGACACCCTGTCCTGCTATCAACACAGTCAGTGCTGGGACACCCAGTCCTGTTTTGCACAGAGTCAGTGCTGAAACACTCAGTCCTGTTATACACACAGTCAGTGCTGGGACACTCAATCCTGTTATACGCACAGTCAGTGCTGGGACACTCAGTCCTGTTATACACACAGTCAGTGCTGGGACACTCAATCCTGTTCCACAGAGTCAGTGCTGGGACACTCAGTCCTATTATACACAGAGTCAGTGCTGGGACACTCAGTCCTGTTATACACAGTCAGTGCTGGGACACTCAGTCCTGTCAATGCACACAGTCAGTGCTGGGACACTCAATCCTGTTCCACAGAGTCAGTGCTGGGACACTCAGTCCTGTCAATACACACAGTCAGTGCTGGGACACTCAATCCTGTTCCACAGAGTCAGTGCTGGGACACTCAGTCCTCTGATACACACAGTCAGTGCTGGGACACTCAATCCTGTTCCACACAGTCAGTGCAGGGACACTCAATCCTGTTCTACGCACAGTCAGTGCTGGGACACTCAATCCTGCTCCACACAGTCCGTGCTGGGACACTCAATCCTGTTCCACACAGTCAGTGCTGGGACACTCAATCCTGTTCTACGCACAGTCAATGCTGGGACACTCAGTCATGTTATACACACAGTCAGTGCTGGGGCAGTCAGTCCTTTTATACATGCAGTCAGTGCTCAGACATTCAGTCCTGTTGTACACACAATCAATGCTGGGACACTAAGTCCTGTTATGCACACAGTCAGCGCTGGGACATTCAGTCCTGTTATACACACAGTCAGTGCTGGGACACTCAATCCTGTTATACACACATTCAGTGCTGGGACACCCTGTCCTGCTATCAACACAGTCAGTGCTGGGACACTCAGTTCTGTTTTCCACACAGTCAGTGCTGGGACACTCAGACCTGTTGTGCACACAGTCAGTGCTGGGACACTCAGTCCTGTTATACACACAGTCAGTGTTGAAACACTCAGTCCTATTATACATACAATCAGTGCTGGGACACTCAGTCCAGTTAATACACACAGTCAGTGCTGGGACACTCAGTCCTGTTATACACACAGTCAGTGCTGGGACACTCAGTCCTGTTATACACACAGTCAGTGCTGGGACACTCAGTCCTGTTATACACACAGTCAGTGCTGGGACACTCAGTCCTGTTATACACACAGTCAGTGCTGGGACACTCAGTCCTATTATACACACAGTCAGTGCTGGGAAACTCAGTCCTATTATACACAGAGTCAGTGCTGGGACACTCAGTCCTGTCAATGCACACAGTCAGTGCTGGGACACTCAATCCTGTTCCACAGAGTCAGTGCTGGGACACTCAGTCCTGTCAATACACACAGTCAGTGCTGGGACACTCAATCCTGTTCCACAGAGTCAGTGCTGGGTCACTCAGTCCTCTGATACACACAGTCAGTGCTGGGACACTCAATCCTGTTCCACACAGTCAGTGCTGGGACACTCAATCCTGTTCCACACAGTCAGTGCTGGGACACTCAATCCTGTTCTACGCACAGTCAGTGCTGGGACACTCAGTCATGTTATACACACAGTCAGTGCTGGGAAAGTCAGTCCTTTTACACACACAGTCAGTGCTGGGGCAGTCAGTCCTTTTATACATGCAGTCAGTGCTCGGACATTCAGTCCTGTTGTACACACAATCAATGCTGGGACACTAAGTCCTGTTATACACACAGTCAGCGCTGGGACATTCAGTCCTGTTATACACACAGTCAGTGCTGGGACACTCAATCCTGTTATACACACATTCAGTGCTGGGACACCCTGTCCTGCTATCAACACAGTCAGTGCTGGGACACTCAGTTCTGTTTTCCACACAGTCAGTGCTGGGACACTCAGTCCTGTTGTGCACACAGTCAGTGCTGAAACACTCTGACCTGTTACACACACATTCAGTGCTGGGACACCCTGTCCTGTTATACACACAGTCAGTGTTGAAACACTCAGTCCTATTATACATACAATCAGTGCTGGGACACTCAGTCCAGTTAATACACACAGTCAGTGCTGGGACACTCAGTCCTGTTATGCACAGTCAGTGCTGGGACACTCAGTCCTGTTTTACACACAGTCAGTGCTGGGACACTCAGTCCTGTTATACACACAGTCAGTGCTGGGAGACTCAGTCCTGTTCTCCGCACAGTCAGTGCTGGGATACTCAGTCCTGTTGTACATACAGTCAGTGCAGGGACAGTCAGTCCTTTTACACACACATTCAGTGCTGGGACACTCTGTCCTGTTATACACACATTCAGTGCTGTGACACCCTGTCCTGCTATCAACACAGTCAGTGCTGGGACACCCAGTCCTGTTTTGCACAGAGTCAGTGCTGAAACACTCAGTCCTGTTATACACACAGTCAATGCTGGGACACTTAGTCCTGTTATACACACAGTCAGTGCTGGGACACTCAGTCCTGTTAAACACACAGTCAGTGCTGGGACACTCAGTCCTGTTATACACACAGTCAGTGCTGGGACATATTGGATATATTGACCTTGGAGGGGGTACAGTGCAAATTCACCAGAATGACACTGGGGCTTGAAGGGTTCAATTATAAGGACCAGTTGCATGAACTTGGTTTGCATTCCCTTGAGTTTGGAAGGTTGAGGGGTGATCTGATCCAGGTATTTAAAATTATAAAGGGATTCGATAGGGTAGAAATAGAAACTATTTTCTCTAGTCGGTGAATCCAGAACAAGAGGACATAAACTTAAATTTACAGCTCGGGTGTCTTGGATTGAAATCAGGAAACTCTTTCCCACACAAGGGTAGTGGAAATCTGCTCAGCCTGATTGAAGTGGACCGTGTGATATAATAGAATTTTCTGTCCTGTCAGAGTTGGACATTTGTCGATCCATCTTTTAAAATGGTGGAGGAACTCAGTTCTAAGATGGATTCCACTCACTTCATCATGAGTCCTCAAACTGCTTCTCTTATCATCGAGATATCAAGGACTGGACACACTGTGTTTGAAAGAAAGCTGATTAATTTGACACTTGTACAGAATATTAGTAATCCCTTTAACTGGGCTGGAGTTTAACATCAGAAACAAACCCCAACTGTCAGAATGAACATGGTTCAGTCCTGGATGTGATTAACATCAGCAATAACAGCAGAATCCAACCCCTGCAGTCACATGTGAACTCGCTGGTGACTCAGCAGGTGGGATGATTGAGTGAATCCCATCCCACACACAGAGCAGGTGATCGGCCTCCCCCCAGTGTGAATACGTTCATGTCTCAGCAGATCCCAAGTTCTTTTAAAGCTCTTCTCACAGTTAGAACATTTAAAGGGTCTCTTATCAGTGTGAACAAGTTGGTGTTCATTGAGCCCGGATGAACAAGTGAATTCCTTCCCACACACGGAGCAGGTGAATGGCCTCTCCCCAGTGTGAACTCGCTGGTGTGTCAGCAGGGTGGATGACTGAGTGAATCTCTTCCCACATATGAAGCAGGTGAACGGCCTCTCCCCAGTGTGAACTCGCTGGTGTGTCAGCAGGGTGGATGACTGAGCGAATCCCTTCCCGCACAGGGAGCAGGTGAATGGCCTCTCCCCGATGTGAACTTGCTGATGTCTCAGCAGGTGGGATGAT
Source organism: Heptranchias perlo (assembly GCF_035084215.1). Taxonomy (NCBI): domain Eukaryota; kingdom Metazoa; phylum Chordata; class Chondrichthyes; order Hexanchiformes; family Hexanchidae; genus Heptranchias; species Heptranchias perlo. The sequence goes on along the minus strand of NW_027139623.1, from coordinate 4,910,244 downwards.
CGAGTGAAACTCTTCCCACACACAGAGCAGGTGAACAGCCTCTCCCCACTGTGAACTCGCTGGTGTATCAGTAGACTGGATGACCGAGAGAATCCCTTCCCACACACGGAGCAGGTGAACGGCCTCTCCCCAGTGTGAGTGCGTTGGTGTGTCAGCAGATCACTTTTTCTTTTAAAGCTTTTCTCACAGACAGAGCATTTAAAAAGTCTCTTATCAGTGTGAACAAGGTGATGTTCAATGAGGTGGGAAGATTGAGTGAATCCGCTCCCACACACGGAGCAGGTGAACGGCCTCTCCCCAGTGTGGACTCGCTGGTGTGTCAGCAGGTTGGATGACTGAGTGAATCCCTTCCCGCACTTAGTGCAGGTGAACGGCGTCTCCCCAGTGTGAGTGCGTTGGTGTGTCAGCAGATCACTTTTTCTTTTAAAGCTCTTCTCACAGACAGAACATTTAAAAAGTCTCTTATCAGTGTGAACAAGTTGATGTTCAATGAGGTGGGATGACTGAGTGAATCCCTTCCCACACACGGAGCAGGTGAACGGCCTCTCTCCAGTGTGTCTGCGTCGATGTGTTTCCAGCCGGGATGAGTAACTGAATCCCCTCCCACAGTCCCCACATTTCCACGGTTTCTCCATGGTGCGGGTGTCCTTCTCTCTCTCCACGTTGGAGATCAGTGGAAGTCTCGTCTGCACAGAGAACACGTGTCTCGTTTCTCCCCACTGTGAATGGTATGATGTTTCTTCAGGCTGTGCAACTGGTGAAAGCTCTTCCCACAGTCAGTGCACTGGAACACTCTCAATCGGGTGTGTGTGTCTCGCTGCTATTCCAGTCACAGTGATGTTTGAAATGTTTTCCCACAGATAAAACAGATCAACATTTCTCCTCTATTTTAAGGCCGATAATCTTCAAGTGCTGGTGAATGGTTTCAGATCTTGACGTGATGTTTGGTTTGAGTTTCTTGTCTGCAAATCCGCCCCTTGTAATACCTTGTAAAAGGAGATAACAAAAGTCCTCACTGTGAATACAGGATAGAAATTCAGAACAGGCAATTCCAGTTCCTATGGAACATTCTTCCCGCTCATTCCGCCAGACTGTAAATCCCCGTTCCACACACTCACCCTCCTCCCTCTGCTCAAATCCAAACCCATCGCACCATCTCCAACATTTTTCCTTCTATTTAAGTTTTCTCTCTCTCCTGAAGATCCTGACTCTGACTGGGTTCAGTTCTACACTCAATGGTTCCCCTCCCTCTCCTCCCCTGAAGGTGCTGACTCTGGTTGGGTTCAGTTCTGCACTAACTGGTTCCCCTCCCTCTCCTCCCCTGAAGGTGCTGACTCTGGTTAGGATCAGTTCTGCACTCACTGATTCCCCTCTCCTCTCCTGAATATTCTGACTCTGGCTGTGTGTATATGCTCTGCCCCTCATTTCTACACAATGTCCCTCCCTCTAGCTGCCTGTAAGCCGTCCATCTGTGATATCTCCCAATTTTGGCGAGACTCTCCCTGACCAGTTACCATTTCTCCTTCATTTAAAGACTATCCTTGACCTGTCACAATTTCTCCTTCATTTTCAGACACTCCCTGATCAAACACCATTTCTCCTACATTTATAGACGCTCTCTGACCCTTCAGATTTCTCCTTCATTTACAAACTCTCCCTGACCCATCAGCATTTCCCTTCATTATTAGACGCTCCCTGACCCATCACTGTTTCTCCTTCAGATATCGACACTACCTGACCTGTCAACAATTCTCCTGCACTTACAGACACTCCCGGACCGATCACCGTTCCTCCTTCATTTACAGACACCCCCTGACCAGTCACCATTTTGCCTTCATTTACAGACAATCCCAGAACAAACACCATTTCTCCTTCATTTACAGACACTGCCTGACAAGTCACGATTTCTCCATCATTTACAGACTCTGCCTCATCTGTCACCATTTCTCCCTCCTTTAAGGACACTCCGTCACCCGTCACCATTTCGCCTTCATTTTTAGACACTCCCTGACCTGTCACCATGTCTTCTCCCATTTATAATACTCCCTTACCAGAAACCATTTCAACTTCATTTATAGACACTCCCTGACACGTCACCATTTCTCTTTCATTTATAGATATTCCCTGACCCTTCACCGTTTTTCTTTCATGTATAGACACACCCTTACCATGTTTCCTTCATTTACAGACACTCCCTAACCAAACAATTTTTCCTGGCACTTTACATGATTGTGAGGTTTATTCTGTATCTGTCAGTCTCTGATAATGTGTGTGAGTATGAGATTCATTCTGTTCCTGTCAGTCTCTGGTATTGTATGTGATTGTGGGGTTTATTCTGTATCTGTCTGTCTCTAGTACTGTGTGTCAGTGTGGGATTTATTCTGTGTCCGTCTGTCTCCGATACTGTAGATGTGTTTGGGGTTTATTCTGTATTTGTCTGTCTCTGGTACTGTATATGAGTAGGGGGTATATACTGTATCTGTCTGTCCCTGGTACTCTATATGAGTGGGTGGTATATATTGTATCTGTCTGTCTCTGGCACTGTATATGAATGTGGGGATTATTCAGTATCTGTCTGTCTCTGATACTGGAAATTAGTGTGGTTTTTGTTCTGTATCTCTCTGTCTCTGGTACTGTTTGAATGTGGGATTTATTCTGCATTTGTCAGTCTCTGGTACTGTATATGAGTGTGGGGTTTATTCTGTATCTGTCAGTCTCTGGTACTGTGTGTGTGTGGGATTCATTCTGTGCCTGTCAGTCTGTGGTACTGTACCTGTGTGGGGTTTATTCTGTATTTTTCAGTCTCTGATACTGTACATGAGTTTGGGGTTTATTCAGTATCTGTCTGTCTCTGATACTGGAAATGATTGTGGTTTTTGTTCTGTATCTGTCAGTCTCTGGTGCTGTATTTGAATGTGAGATTCATTCTGTATCTGTCAGTCTCTGGTACTGTGTGTGAATTTGGGATTCATTCTGTATCTGTCAGTCTCGGGTACTGTGTGTGAGTTTGGGATTCATTCTGTATCTGTCTGTCTCTGGTACTGGAAATGAGTGTGGGGTTTATTCTGCATCTGTTTGTCTCTTGTACTGTTTGAATGTGGGGTTTATTCTGTATCTGTCAGTCTCTGCTGCTGTCTGTGAGTGTGGGGTTTATTCAGTATTCTGTCTGACTCTGGTACTGTATATGAATGTGGGGTTTATTCTGTATCTGTCAGTCTCTGGTACTGTGTGTGAATTTGGGATTCATTCTGTATCTGTCTGTCTCTGGTACTGCAAATGAGTGTGGGGCTCATTCTTTATTTGTCTGTGTCTGGTACTGAATATAAATGTGAGGAATATTCTGTATCTGTCAGTCTCTGGTACTGTGTGTGAGTGTGGGATACATTCTGTGCCTGTCAGTCTGTGGTACTGTACGTGTGTGGGGTTTATTCTGTATCTGTCTGTAACAGGTACTGTATGCGAGTGTCAGGTTTATTCTGCTTCTGACTGTCTCTGGTGCTGTATATGAGTGTGTGGTTTATTCTGTACTTCTCAGTCTCTGACACTGTATGTAAGTGTGGGGTTCATACTGTATCTGGTACTGTACATGAGTATGTGGTTTATTCTGTATCTGTCTGTCTCTGGTACTGTGTATGAGTGTGGGATTCATTCTGTATCTGTCTGTCTCTGGTGCTGTATGCAAATGTGGGGTTTCTCCTGTATCTGTCAGTCTCTGATACTGTATATGAGTTTAGGATACATTCTGTATCTGTCAGTCTCAGCTAATTTATCTCAGTCTGGGTTTCATTCTATAATTCAGTCTCTGAGACCATGTGCAAGTCTGGATTCATTCTATATTCTTATTTCAGTTTACATTATTGTATTTGAAACTATATCTTTAATACTTTAAAGTATATGCAGTATTTATCGAGTGTTTAATTTGTAAATATTGATACACTTTTGGATTTTCTTTAATCAAACAACGTGTGTGAGTTTTGGAGTAGTATTACATCTTCATCTCTGAACTCTGTTGTGAATGTTAATGTACCTTTCAATCTGTTCATGGTGAAATTATTTAACTGGTATATAATGTGTAGCTCAGTCGATAATAATGGAATTAATTCTGTATCTCAGTCTGACACTGTGAGATTTTTGGACTGGAATGTAATATATAGCTCAGCCTGCACTAATAGAATTGATAATGTATCAATCAGTCTGTTACTGTATGAGATTTTTGGACTGGTGTGTAACATGTAGCTCAGTCTGTGCTAATGGAATTGATGTATCTTTGAGTCTGGTATGGTCTGACAGTGTTGGACTGCTATATATTTTTTGGCTCAGTCTGCACAAATGGAATTGATACATTATCATTCAATCTGACACTAAGATTTTTGGACTGGCATGTTATGTGTAACTCAGTCTGCAGTAATTTGACTTAGAGATTCATTCTGTATTTGTCTGACTGTTACTTTGTGATTCATTCTGTATCTGTCAGCCTGTTGTACTGTGTGTGAGTGTAGGATTCATTCTCTATATGTCAGTCCCTGGTATTGTATGTGAATGAGATTCATTCTGTTCCTGTCAGTCTCTGGCACGGTGTTTGAATTTGGGATTTGTTCCATATCTGTCAGTGTCAGGTGCTGTATGTGAGTGAGACATTCATTCCATTTCCATCAATCTCTGATACTGTATATGAGTGATAGATACAGTATATATGTCAGTCTGTGCTACTGTATGTGAGTGTGGGATTCGTTCTGTATCTGTCATTCACTTGTACATTGTGTGAGTGAGGGATTCATTTTATATGTCAGTCTCTGGCATTGGATCTGAGTATGAGATTCATTATTTATCTGTATCTAATTTGTATCTCAGTTTACAGCATGGTGCTCAAAACTGTATCTTTAATACCTAAATGTATAAATAATTTTTCCCAGTATTTAAGTGGTAGATAATCATATCCTTTAAAATCTGATGCTGTAGGTCATAATCAGAGAATGAGTGCACTTTTTGGGCTACTACTAAATCTGCATCGATGTGAACACAATTGTGATTTAGTGTATCTTCCAAACTGATATGGTGACATTTTTGAACTTGTTTACAATGTGTAGCTCAGTCTGCATAAATGGAATACTGTATATTTCAGTCTGAATCTGTATCAGTCTTTTGTATTGGTATGTAATATGTAGCTCAGTCTGCACTAATGGAATTGGTACTGTATCTTTCAATCTGACACTGAGATTTGTGGACTGGTCCCTAATTTGTAACTCAGCCTGCACTAATGTCGGTGACTGAGAGATTCATTTTGTATCTCTCAGTCCGTGATACTGTGTGGGATTCATTGTGTATCTTGTGAGTAGTGTGTTTGAGTTTGCGATTCATTCGATATATGCAGTCTCTGATGCTGTGTGAGTGTGGGATTCATACTTTATCTGCCAGTCTCTGCTACATTATGAGATATTTGGGATTCATTATATGTCAACTTTGGTACCATAAAAGAGTGTGAGATTTATTCTGTATCTGTCTATAATTATTCTCTCTGATTACATTATCGTGTTCAATACTGTAGCTTTAATATCTTCATGTTTAAATAGTTTTTTCTCATTTAATTGGTAAATATGGATAAACTTTAGAATTTCATGCTGGAGGTTTTTAATCAGATAATTTGTGTATCTTTGGACTACTGTTAAATCAATATCTCTGTGTACTATTGTGAATGGTAATATATATTTCAAACTGATAATGATTTTTGAATTGGTATATAATGTGTAGTTCAGTCTGTACTATTGTAATCGATACTGTGTTTTTCAGTCTAATATTGTATGAGATTTTTGGACTGGTATATAATGTGTATCTCAGTCTGCACTAATAGAATTGATACTGTATCTTTAACTCTCATACTATGAGTGTATTATAAACTGGTTTCTAATTTCTTTCTCAGGATACACTGTCGCAGCATTTCTCGGTCTGATACTACAGATGAGTTTTGGACATGTCTGCACTTTGTATCTCATGATACACTATTCAAATGGATACTGCATGTATTAAACTCACATGTGCGAGTTGTGGGGTGGTATTCAATTGGAATCTCGGGGTACATTATTGGGGTTCATTCTGTCCCTTTCAATTGAGTACCATGTGTGATTTCTATCTGGTATTTAATGTTGCTCTATTGTGAGATTGACACAGTGCCTTTCAATCTGAGAGTGTGATTTTGGACTGGGCTTTGTGTATCCACCTGTCAGCTGCACTGAGTTAGGGGGAAATGGAACAGTGTCTGCCTCACCTGCTCTGTTTGACAGTTAGATTGAAAATGTGTCTCTGGGTCTTGGGATCAGTGTGGGACTGACGACTTCTGCTGTCTGAGACTGTGGAACTGATCACCTGTCTGTCACTCCGTGCTCTGTGTGTGTGATAATGTACTTACTGTGTGTGAGAAGGAGCTGGCTGCACTGTTCCTTGTGCCTCGGGTGGAGGAAACATCACATTCATTATGGATCCTTCAAGGATTTGCCTGTAGAAAGAAAATTATCTCTTGTTACTCAGGAACAGGTGAGGTAGAAAATACAAAAGTGATCAGTTTAACATCTCTGTTAATGATTATTATGAATATCCACAAATGAAAACCAGTGATACAAACAGTGTCAGTGTCTGACTCTACTGCAGCACTCAGCTTCTGCACACCAGGTGTGATCGACGATTTTAAAACAATTTCGTGACATCCAGACACAACCCAACCCCTGCACTGGTCCGTGAATGGTACTACCCGATGGGGCAGGGACGTTTTTACCGGTCAGGTTTCTCAACTCCTCCAACATGGGACTAACCGTTCACCCGAAACCAAGCAACCGCTGTTTAAAATGTGTCCTTCACACTTCTCACCTGATGCCTGCAATAGATGCTCTTTGAAAAACTCCCCACATCCTGACTGTTCACTGTCCAGTAACAGGGTGAGACTGGAACTGAACCAGGACCATTCACCACTGGTTTGGGGAGAGAAAGCAGCAATGATTTTAAATAGCTGGTTCTTCCCATTCTGTCTCCCTTACCCTGGACACACCCTGTCCACACACAGCCCGAGAATGACCTCTCCCTTCCCCCGCTCACTCCATGTTCCGGGACCAGTTCCTGATCCACTCCGCCTCTTACAAACAGCCCCCGGACTCCCCCTGACCTTCCCCCGGACTCAATGCCGATCTCTGAGCCCATCTGCGGACACGGTCCCGAAGCGATGAGCTGCTGTAACGAGGCTGCTCTTTGCTCCCTTCCCCCGGGGGCCGTGATCTCTCCATTCCCGGCTGTTTTAAACCATCTTCTTCCGCTCACTGAGGGAATGGCGCCCACAGGCCGAGCTGGGGGAGGGCAGCGCGCATGCGCTCTTCTGCTCACCAACATCGAGCGCTGGGGGCGGGGCTGACTCACGCATGCGCAGATATCTGGTTTAATTCCCAATACAAAAATCGATGGAAACTTTCCCCAATTGGAATTTTTCAGAGTCTGAGCAAAGGAAGTGGGTCTGGGGGAAAGGTCAGAGGGAATGGGGTCCACAGGCAGTGCAGGAACAGGCACCAGAATGGGAAACAGATGGGATTCCACCAGTGCCTAACGCTGGAATCCAGACTGACTTTACAATCTCTAACTATTAAACTAGATGTTTCCATCCCTGCTGTTTCTCTCGGTATCTTTTGATGGTAAAGAGTCTTCCAGAGATAAAGTGGGCGGCTGTGTAACGAACCAATGGATTCTGTTCATTCTTGGCTCTCTGACTGATAAAGCAACGCGTGACTCCGAAACTGGAGGGAGGATTTCTCAAACCAATCCTGGAGAAACAGGGGAGGAAAGTGAGAGTCGGTGTATTTGCTGGGACCGAGTAGGATTAATATCTGACAGCAACAGACCCAATTTATTTCAATCGGAGTGAAACTCTTGGTCACTGAGAGTAAGACCGAACGGCCCTGAGCTGCAAGATTGCTGAGGGTACAACACACAAGAGAGGGTTAAATGTGTGACACTGTCCCTGAGAGTGGGATTAATAATGTGTCTGCCTCTGAAATAATATCAGTGAGAGATGAGACTGCATCTTCTGTCACTCTTCTGTGGAATAAAAATTGGAATGGAATATTTCCCTGTTTGTTACTGGGTGAAAACGGGAAATTACTGGTCAGTTTCTCTCTCTCTCTCTCTTGTTCAGTATATGAAGGCGGGATACTGTTCCTGAGCGTGAAACGGACATACTGATAGGAAGCGTAAGGCTGACAATATGCCTGTCTCTCTCTGTCTCTTTCTCTCTAGCGTTGAACTTGAAGATGGAATACAATTAACTGAGCGTGAAACAGACACACTGGTGGGAAGTTTGAGACTGATATTGTGTCTGTCTGTCTTTGTATCTCCGTATGTCTGTCTGTCTTTCTCTGTCTCTAGTGCTGCACATGAAGACGGGATACTGTTACTGACCGTTATATGGACAGACTGATAGAAAGGGAAAGACTGATTCTGTGTCTGTGAACAGACCTCCGGTGCTGTTGGTGAGACGGTCACTGTCGTTTTATTACGCATAAACCGGATTGACGGTGCATTTATCAGTCTCCAGTCCAGTAAGGAAAGGTGGAGAGAAACAGACTGTAATTGTTTAGCTGGACTGCCTGTTAGTGTTGAATTTATTCAGTAACTCGCCGTCTCTGGGTGTTGAGATTGGGATTCATATGACACCTGTTACTATTGTCTGTCAGTCAGTTGAGGAGGAGAGAGAAACACAGAGAGACTGGAGGAGCCCAGAGCGGGTAATTTGTATTTTTAACTGAACCACATATATTTCTGTGTGCGAACAATACAATCCTGTAAAACCAGATATGGATAATCACAGCCACAGCTGTGATTGGCTCCTGCCCCTGAATCTGGGGACCAGACACTGTGAGGAGCGCCGGCCTCAGAGTGTTTAACAGTTACTGAGCTGGGAAACTACAACTAACCCCCGAGAATCTGCAGCACAGGCCGAGCGGGGAGGAAAGCCTGTCCCGGGAATTGTCAATCTGGCGAACAGTTTGTCCTGTGAATGTGAAGATTTGAACATTGTGTCAGAGAGAGTGTGTTAAAGGGGCGGGCGGGTTAGATTAATGTCACTGTGTTTGTGTGGCCGGTCTCATCGCCGGATTTCCAAGTCTATTTTGAGTAAAATAAAAAAAAATCCCTGTCAAAGGAACGTCCTCCTCCCCTGCCGATCTCCCAAGTGGAAATTTAAGGTAAAGTGTGAATTCAATTCAAGATTTCAGCCGAAAAACGGAGATCATGTCGGCGATCGGGTGAGAGAGCGCGATCAGTGCAGCAATGAAACGGGTTAAAATCGAAACTGGTGCTTTTAATTCCGGTGCAAGTTTATCGACAGCAAACATCCCGGTGTTAGAGATGGGAAGGGGCTAGTCTGGGACTCTGGAGTGCCCGATTTGAATTGGAATCGGGGAGTTTAAGAGGAGAGAGAAACACAGAGAGGCTGGAGGGGCCGGGAGCTGACAGCAGGATGTCTCCGCCCCGTCCGCTCTGTGCCTTTAAGTTGCTCTGTGCCGCCGCCTCTCGTTTCATTTCTGACCCAGCTCTGACTGTCAGAGAGGTTTTCGACAGAGTCCCGGACATGACAGACACTGCAGCCGCCGAAACGGCACCTCCTGCCGCCGCCGCTCCACCCAAGGCTCCCAAGAAGAAGAAGGCGGTTCCCAGACCCAAGACCACCGGTCCCCCGTTGGGCGAACAGATCCTCAAGATTGTGGCGGATTGCAAGGATCGCAAGGGGATATCCCTGGCCGCGATAAAGAAGGTTCTGGCTACCAAAGGCCTGGATGTGGAGAAGCTCCGGTCCCAGATCAAATTAAGTATCAAGAGAAATGTGGAAAAAGGCTCCCTGGTGCAGATCAAGGGCACGGGCGCCTCGGGCTCCTTCAGAGTCGCTAAGAAGGAAACCCAGGCAAAAGTGGTAAAGAAGGTGAAGAAACAAGTGACCAAGAAATCTCCCGGAAAGAAACCAGCGGCCAAAAAAACAGCCGTCAAGAAATTAACGGCGAAGAAACCAGCGGTCAAGAAATCGACCACGAAAAAGGCGGCGAAATCACCAATTAAGAAGAAAGCGGCGGCGAAGAAGCCCAAGACCCCCAAGACAGTGAAGGCGAAGGCGAAGAAGGTGGAAAAACCGAGGGCCAAGCCCAAGCCGAAGTCAGCAAAGCCGAAGAAAGCAGCGGGCAAAAAGAAGTAAAAAATCAAGTGCAACTTGTGACCATCTGAACCCAACGGCTCTTCTCAGAGCCACCCACGTCTCTCAGAAAAGAGCTGATCCCGGAATCAGATGATTCCTGTCCCGGGGCCGGGCTCAGATTTCAGATAGAAATCATTTCAAATAAACCCAGGGTCCCGGTGACTCGCTGACATTCGCTATTCCCGCCACACCCCCACTGTCTGAAATAAAATAGAGAGAATGGGATGTCCGGGCCGGGCCTCACTGGAACTGGCGTGTGTTCGGCTCCAGTCCCAGTTCATTTATTCTCACAGATTCAGGGCGAGAGTCCGTGACAGGGTAAAACTGGCGGAGATCCGCCGCTATCACAATTCAAACCCCAACACATGAGATTCTTCAAATCAGCTGGAATAAAGTGTTTGTAAACTGCTGAACCCGTCTGGGAGGGGATGTGTGGGGAGATCGAATCGGGTCTGGGACTGAAATGGAAGGAGGCGGGTTGACTTGTTATAGAAAGGACTGTATTTTGGCAGGAATATTGCTGACTATTGATTGTAACGGGGCTTATTGAAAAGCTCCGGGATTCGATGAAGCCCGAGTCAGTAAGGGTTTGTGCGGAGCGCTGTGTTTCGGTTCTATTATCGATAAACGGTTTGAAATTGGCGGTGGAGAAAGCTGGAGGTGGAGCTGGAAGATCAGAGGCTGCTCTCCGCTCTGTCCGTCACTCTGACTGTCTCCCTGTTTAATATCTCACTCTGTCTCCTCCCCTCCCTGTTTAATATGTCTCTCTGTCTCCTCCCCTCCCTCTCTCACCCTCTGTCTGTTTCAGTCAGGTCAGGGCAGGCTGCATAAAAACGGAACCAGCATCAGTTTGCTGTTCATTCAGCCGCGATTTGAGTGAAGAATAATCATGTCTGGCAGAGGTAAAGGAGGCAAACGACTGGGCAAAGGCGGAGCCAAGCGGCACCGTAAAGTGCTTCGTGATAACATCCAGGGGATCACCAAACCAGCCATCCGCCGCCTGGCTCGCCGTGGCGGTGTCAAGCGGATCTCGGGTCTGATCTACGAGGAAACCCGCGGGGTGCTGAAGGTTTTCCTGGAGAATGTGATCAGGGACGCGGTCACCTACACTGAACACGCCAAGCGCAAGACGGTCACTGCCATGGATGTGGTGTACGCTCTGAAACGGCAGGGCCGCACTCTCTATGGATTCGGCGGCTGAACAACTCGACCTATTCTGACCAAACACAAAACAAAGGCTCTTCTCAGAGCCACCCACCGCCTCACAGAGAGAGCACTGACCTGGGAACGGGGAGAGGAAAGATCTCGGGATGGGGAATCAGTTTCCGATATTTAATTATTATGGGGAGATTCCCCAACACTCGGTACAGGGAGATCAGAAACAACGGCCGGGGTTCTCGGCCATCCCGAGAGAAGGAGCGGAATTCCCGCTTTCACGGTACAAATGAACAGGCGGAGATACAGAGTCTTTCCCCAGACATTACATTCTCCGCTCAGAGTAAAATCCCTCCTCACTCCCTCTCCCGCTGTGTCCTCTCTGCTCGGTGTTTATTTCCTGCCCTCATTCAATTATCAGTTCGATGTGAAGTTTCTGTTTGAGGAGCGGTTCACCGGGCCGGAACTGGCGGGATTTTTGAAATTGAAGCTGGACTTTGTCCCGTTCCGGAAAGCAATGACCGGGGCTTTATTCCCGCCCGTTTACAGACAGATCAGAGAATGAACCGGAATGTGAAACAGCCTGAGATTTGAGATGAGGAGTAGGAAATATTGGAGATTATAAAGAGAGAGATTCTTAAATTGCTGGAGGGAAATGAGATTTTCTTGAAACTGTTATTTGATGCTCTGAAATTGGCGGGCTTTTTGAAATTGATGGTTAATTTCAGCTCAGCCAATTGGGGCCCAATATCTCCCGCCGTTTCGGTCTGACTGTCAGAGCTCGGTTCAAACCTGCCAATCACAGGCCCGGGACGGTCACTCCCTGATAGGGTGTTGGACGTCAGCAAATCACAGGACAGGGGCGGATCCCATTAGACCCTTTATAAGGCGGCCCCAGAGCGCAGTCCGTATTAACAGTCTTTGTGTCTCAGGTTGTGTTGAGATCTGTTCAGAAAATGGCCAGGACCAAGCAGACAGCGCGTAAATCGACCGGCGGGAAAGCTCCTCGCAAACAGTTGGCTACCAAAGCGGCGAGGAAGAGCGCTCCAGCCACGGGCGGAGTGAAGAAGCCTCATCGCTACAGACCCGGCACTGTGGCTCTGAGGGAGATCCGCCGCTACCAGAAATCCACCGAGCTGCTGATCCGCAAACTGCCCTTCCAGCGCCTGGTGCGAGAGATCGCTCAGGACTTCAAGACAGACCTGCGCTTCCAGAGCTCGGCCGTCATGGCCCTGCAGGAGGCCAGCGAGGCTTACCTGGTGGGGCTGTTTGAGGACACCAACCTGTGCGCCATCCACGCCAAGCGAGTCACCATCATGCCCAAAGACATCCAGCTGGCCCGCCGCATCCGCGGGGAGCGCGCCTAAACCCGACCCGGCTTCAGCACCAAGTGCAACAAAGGCTCTTTTCAGAGCCACCAAATCGGCGATGGAAAGAGCTGTGATCTCCTGGGTTGAAATGGCAGGGCCGTGAGAAATTTGCTGAAATGTGAAATGTGTCAATGGGTGGGAGCTGATTTCAGACGGACAGGGACAGAATAAATACCTCACTCACATCCAAAGACAAATTTTACTCACATTCTTAATTCAGCAATCGCTGATACAATAAACAGCACATCAGTCAGCATCTGTTGTACAAATCTGGGTAAAATAACAGACTGAGACAGTGTTGTCCGAGGATGGGACTGTAAATAATATTAAGCGTCCCTGGTATTTCTGTATCCCACCCGCCCAGTTTAATGACAACTCTGGTATTTTGTCTCATTCCCCATACAAACTGCAAATTTCAATCAATTGGAGGTTGGCGACATCTGCTGTCCGGAAGCGAGTACTGCAACAGACCGATATGTATCACTTGTATTTGACAAGTTATTGTTAGTTCTACAATCGGAATCAAGTCCTTATTAAATTGATTCCTGACTCTCTTCAGACAGTGACCAGCCCTTTCACAGATACAGTGGGTGGCTCTGAAAAGAGCCTTTGGGTTATCAGATTAAATCTTGGCCGCTTTACTTGCTCTTGGAGCTCACAGTGCTGGTTTTCTTCGGCAGCAGCACGGCCTGGATATTAGGCAGCACCCCGCCCTGAGCGATGGTCACCCGTCCCAGCAGCTTGTTGAGCTCCTCGTCGTTGCGGATGGCCAGCTGCAGGTGTCTGGGGATGATGCGGGTCTTCTTGTTGTCCCGGGCCGCGTTGCCGGCCAGCTCGAGGATTTCAGCCGTCAGATACTCAAGCACAGCAGCCAGATAGACCGGGGCTCCGGCACCCACACGTTCAGCGTAGTTCCCCTTTCGCAGGTGCCTGTGAACACGGCCCACAGGGAACTGCAGTCCGGCCCGGGATGAGCGAGACTTGGCCTTGGCCCGAGCTTTACCGCCGGTTTTTCCTCTTCCAGACATTTCCACAATCTCACAAACACTTTCACAAAGAATGAAGAATGATTTCCGTATTTACCCTTCTTATAGACTGAAAGGTCATCTGATTGGTTGTTCTTTAATACACCTCATTTGCCTATTTCATTAACCAATCAGATAGCTGGGAATCAGAAGAGGGCGGGATTTTCTGGCCTCAACGGTCAGACAAGGAATTTGATGAATTTCAAAAAGCCCGCCAATTTCAGTGTAGTAAAGGACCGGATTTCGATCAATGTCGCCCTGAGCACAAGATTTTAAACCCGTTCTTTTTATCTTGTCTTATTCAGCGCTACCCGTCACCAATCGCTGGCGCCGTTTTAAAATCTGCTTTAAATTATCGCTAATTTTATCATCGCTTTCAAACTGTACCGAACGGGACTAAATCCCCATTCACAGCATTCCGTGAAGGGACACGTTTCAATTTAGTCTTTATAAAAGTGACACGTTATAGATTGGTCCCTTCTCACAGAGCCGAGAGTGTTTCTGTGAAAAGAGGGACCCGGACGGAGTTCTCATTCTGCCCCGACTCCGCTGTGTTACTGCAAGGGGTGGGTTTGCTTTTAATGTGGGGAGACTGAATTCATAGAGATAATGGAAATGCTAAGGGGTCATTCAGGGTGTGTTCGTCGCCGGAATAGTAACGCTTTAAGAACAAAGCGAATGGGAAGGAGCGGATCAGAAACTCGTGTTCAGTTTATGGGTCAGAAATTTCAACGGCGTAGAGTATCAGTTTTCGATTGGAATAATATCGCGGTATTAAAAACATACTATGTAAACATATCGGAAATGCAGCTCCTTCAGAGAGGTTGTGGGTGGCTCTTAAAAGAGCCGTTGTTTTTTTTCAGTACATTGTGGAGTTTTATTTGGAGCTGGTGTACTTGGTCACCGCCTTTGTCCCTTCCGACACGGCGTGCTTGGCCAGTTCCCCGGGCAGCAGCAGGCGCACGGCGGTCTGGATCTCCCGGGAGCTGATGGTCGCCCGCTTGTTGTAATGGGCCAGGCGGGAAGCCTCACTCGCGATGCGCTCGAAAATATCGTTCACAAAGGAGTTCATGATGCTCATGGCCTTGGAGGAGATGCCGGTGTCGGGGTGAACCTGCTTCATCACTTTGTAGACGTAAATGGAGTAACTCTCCTTCCTCGACTTTCTCCGCTTCTTGCCGCCCTTGGCTGGTGCTTTACTCAAGGTTTTCTTGGCGCCCTTCTTGGGAGCTGCTTTCTTGTCCTCAGGCATTTTCAAACTCAATTTCAGACCCAGAAATGACCCAAATCCGCTCCGAGCTCGGATTAAATAGGCAGCCCCACAGCCCTATGGTAATGAGGGATGGGGGAAGGTAATGATTGTGATTGGGTCATTGGGAGTGATGCAACGTCACCTTTTCCTTTCACTCTCTGATTGGTTTCTTCAGATATCCAATCAGATTCAGTAGCTGCCACCAATCACAAACACGCTCACACTGCACATTGTCCGGTTTCAGCAATTTGTTCCGAACTGTTGCAGTTCTGCTTCCGGCCAGTAGATGTCCCCAAACCCCGGGTCATTGAAGTTTACAGATGAGAGAGGGACAGAAGATAAACTCATTCTTCACATTATATTGCACGGGTGGGATTTAGAAAAACTGGGAATGGAGACGAGCTGCAAGTACATTTTGTGAGACCAAACGTTAGTTGTAATGCTGTGTTAAATTCTTGTAATTAGTTTGGGGGGTATTGTCTTTACTGAGGAAGACTGCGACAAAATATAAGACTTTAATAAGCTTGCTGAAAGGCCTTGTAAATGGCCATTTAATTTCCATATAGAAAGGTGTGAGGTGGTGCATTTTGCTGGGGGAATAAGGAGGCCACATACTGCTTGGAAAATAAGAGTCTAAATGTGGTGGAAGAGCAAAGGGATTGAGGGATACAGATTGACAAATCATTAAAAGTAGCAACACAGGTTGATGAGGCCACAGAAAGCAAACACAGCACTGGGGTTTATTTCTCGTGGAATAGAATTGAAAAGCAAATAAGTTATGTTGAACTGTAATTTAAACTGTCAAACCTTCTGTCAAACTCTTTATTATATTTTCGGTTTCTTGATTTTTTCTGCTGCATCAATGAGTAAAGAATTCCATGATCATTCCTACCACCGACCTTTAGTTAACTGGTCTATAGTTCCCTGGACTTGTTCTGTCTTCTGTTTTAAAATATAAGAATCACATTAACTGTCATCCAGTCCTCTGGGACTATTCCTTTTTGTGATGATTTTTTCTATATATGTAACAGTGCCTCTGCTATCTCTTCCCTTGCTTCATTTAATATGCACGGATGCAATCCATCTGGACCAGGAGTTTAACCACCCTTTCTAACTTAAATGTCTTGATATCTTTATTGACCTCTTCCTCTAATATCATGTTCACCCTGTTAATTTCCCGGGTAAATACTGAGGCAAAGTAATAATTCAATATTTCTGGCGTTTTGCTGACGTTACCTGTGAGTTTATCTTGTGAATCCCTTAGCGGCCTTCAAGATATTCTGATTTTCCTTTTATTATTTTTGTGTCTGTAGAATAATTTACTATTTCTTTTTATATTCCTTGATAATTTGATTTCGTGGTTCCTGTTTCCTTTCCTAATTGTTTTTGTGACTTCTTCCTAACCTCTTCCTATTCGCTTTTGTCATCCTCTTATTTAATATCTATAAATGAGAAATTCCATCAGCTTGTTGTGTCTGTTCAGGGGCTGATGTTTGGGAAATATTTATTGTCTATGATTAAAGTGCCAGAAACCCAAAGAGAGCAATTCAGTGTGAAACTCTGCAGAAACACTCAATTTCTCCCTCCGAGTGAAATAAGGCGCTATAATGGTGAGTATAGCTGCCTTCCAAGCAGTTAATTCCAACAGGTTTGAATCCCAGCACGCTGAATTCAGAAACACCAAGACTGGAATTTGATGATGTTCAGAGGGATAGTGCTTCCAAAACACAAACGGGTCTAATTTTTATAAAAATACTTTCAAAATACATTTATTTCCCCCATAACGTTGAATTTAACTCTGATCCTTTGTATTATTATTTCTCCTGATCTGTACAGTGGATACGGAACACAACTGCTCGGATTCAGGGAAATTAATTGATTTTCTGAAGTCTTTCCCTCTGCTGATTCCCGTTCCTTATTTAAATTATGTCGGATTAACCTTTCTGATCTATAGAAGGGTCATTGACCTGAACCGTTAACCCGAGCTTCCCTTCTCCACAGATACTGCCGGACCTGCTGAGTCTTTCCAGCATTTTCGGGTTTAATTTTTTCTATATTTTATCCCTTTCACTTTTGACGGTCGCCAATGAAACTTCCAGATTTGCGCTCAGTTTTTATTTGTGTTTCAGTTCGGTTTATTTGAATTAATATAAATCGTGTCCTGAGAAATCAGACAGAAATATTGCGCAATATAGAGTGAAATATAATGGGGCAACTTTAGAATGAGGAAAACAAGAACTTTATTATAAATCATTGTCTAATTTTTTACTGACAAAATATGAAAAAATACGAGACCAGAAGTTACAGAGAGAAACTATTTCCTCACATTGCACATTGTCCTGAATCTGTAACAACGACAGAAAATGTGAATTTGTTCCACTCTGTTACAGTTCTCAGTTATGGCCAGTAGATGTCAGACTGTATGTCAGTGTGGGATTAATTCTCTGTCTGTCAGTCTCTGTTACTGTATGTGAGTGTGATATTCATTCTGTATCCGTCAGTCTCCAGTACAGTCTGCGAGTGTGGGATTCATTCTGCATCTGTCAGTCACCTGCTACTATATGTGAGTGTGATATTCAATCTGTATCCGTCAGTCTCCAATATGGTCTGTGAGTGTGGGATTCATTCTGTATCTGTCAGTCTCTGGTACTGTACGTGAGTGTGGGATTCATTCTGTTACTCAGCCTCTGGGGAAATTGCAAGTCTGTATTCCTTCTGTATTCTTATTTCAGGTTATAGTATGGTGCTTGAAACTGTATCTTTAATTCATTAATATATGCAAATCTTTCATCCAGCATTAATTTGTAAATATGAATACACTTTTGGATTTTATTTTAAACAAACAACGTTTTGTTGTCGGATTACATCTTAACCTCTGTGAAGATAATGTATATTTCATTCATTTATTGTGAAATTATTGGACTGGTATTTGTTGTGTTGCTCAGTCTGGGCTAATGGAATTTTTATTGTATGTTTCAGTCTGACACTGTATGAGATTTTTGGACTGGTATGTAATGTGTGGTTCAGACTGTACTAATGGAATTGACACTCTAACTTTCAGTCAGACACTGCAAGAGATTTTTGGATTGGTTTGTAATGTGTAGCTTAGTCTACACGAATAGGATTCATACTCTGTTTCAGTATGATAATGTATGAGATTTTTGGACGGTATATAATGTGTAGCTCAGTCTGCACAAATGGAATTCATACTGTACCTTTCAGTCTGATACTGTGTAATATATTTAGACTGGTTTGTAAGGTATAGTTCAGTCTGCACTAATGGGTTTGATACTGTATCTTTCAATTTGACACTGAATGTGACCTTTGAACTGGTATCTAATGTATTGCTCAATCTGCACTAATGGGATTGATATTGTATCTTCCAGTCTGAAACTGTGTGAGATTTTTCTGCTGGTATGTAACGTGTAGGTCAGTCTGTACTAATCAAATCGATACTATATTTTTCAGTATGATACTATACGTGATTTTTGGACAGGTATCTAATGTGAATCTCTGTCTGCAGTAAAGGAATTGATACTGTGCCTTTCAGTTTGACACAATGTGATTTTTGGACTGGTATGTGATGTGTACCTCAGTCTAATGGGATTGATACTGTATCTTCTAGTATGATACTGCATGAGAATTTTGGACTGGTATATAATGTGTAGCTCAGTCTGCACCAATGGAATTGAAACTATACATTTCATTCTGACACTATGAGGTATTTGGACATATATGTGAGTCAAATATGTGTAACATCTGAACTGGTATCTAATTTGTATCTCAGGATACACTATTGGCATGAATACTGCATCTTTAAACTCATAATGTGTGTGAGTTGTGGGCTGGTATTTAATTTGAATCTCGGGGTACACTATTGGGATTCATTCTGTACCTATGAATCGGTACCATGTGTCAGTTCTATCTGGTATTTAATTTGTAGCTAACGCTGAACTAATGTGAGATTGACACAGTGCCTTTCAATCTGATACTGGGTGTGATTTTGGACTGGGAATTATTTATCTGCCGGTCAGCGGTACTGAGTCATTGTGAAATGGGAATTCCGTCTGTCTCTCCTGGTTGCTTTACTGTTGGATTGGGATCAGTGTGGGATTGACTATTTCTGCGGTGTGAGACTGTGGGACTGATGACCTGTCTGTGTCTCTGTGCTCTGTGAGTGATAATATACATACTGTGTGTGAGAAGGAGCTGGCTGCACTGACTGCTCCTTGTGCCTCGGGAGGAGTAAACATCACACTGATTCTGGATCCTTCAAGGATTTGCCTGTAGGAAGAAAAAGTATCTCTTGTAATTCAAGAACAGGTGAGGTAGAAAATACAAAAGTGATCAATTGAATCTCTCTGTTAATAATCATTGTAATATCCACAAATGAAAACCACCGATACAAACAGTGTCAGTGTCTGACTCCACTGCAGTACTGCAGCACTCAGCTTCTGCACACCAGGTGTGTGGGGCTGTTTTACAACAATTTAGTGACATCCAGACAAAACCCACCCCCTGCACTGATACAAGAATAGGATTACCCGATGGGGCGGGGACCTTTGCACACATCAGATTTCTAATCCCCTCTCCCATGGGACTAACCGTTCAACCAAAACAAAACAGCCACTGTTTAAAATGTGTCCTTCAAACTTCTCACCTGATGCCTGCAATAGATGCTCTTTGTATAACTCCCCACATCCTTACTGTCCGGCTCTGTTTACTGCTCAATAACAAACACTAAAGGTTAATCGGTAGGTTTCAAAAATCAGATTTGATACCTGCCACAAATCACAAACACGCTCACTCTGCACATTGTCCGGTTTCAGCAATTTGTTCCGAACTGTTGCAGTTCTGCTTCCGGCCAGTAGATGTCCCCAAACCCCGGGTCATTGAAGTTTACAGATGAGAGAGGGACAGAAGATAAACTCATTCTTCACATTATATTGCACGGGTGGGATTTAGAAAAACTGGGATTGGAGACGAGCTGCAAGTACATTTTGTTAGACCAAACATCAGTTGGAATGCTGTGTTAAATTCTTGTAATTGATTTAGGAAATATAGTCAATACTGAGGAAGACTGGGACAAAATAAACTTGCAGAACGGCCGTGTAAATGGCCATTGAATTTCAATATAGAAAGGTGTGAGATGGGGAATTTCGCTAAGGGGAATAAGGAGGCCACATACTGCATGGAAAATAAGAGTCTAAATGGGGTAGAGGAGCAATGTAAATCGTGTCCTCAGAAATCAGAGAGAAACACTGCACAATGTACAGTGAAATATAATGGGGCAAATTCACAACTATCGAATGAATGAAACAAAAACTTTATTATGAATCAATTGTCTTCATGTTTCACCGTCAAAAAGTGCAAAAATACGCGAGTAAAAGTTACAGACAGAAACTTTCCTCACATTGCACATTGTCCTGTTTCTGTAACCACGTCAGATAATGTGAATTTGTTCCACTATTTTTTCATTTCTCGCTTACGTACAGTAGAGGTCAATCTCTGGTACTGTATATGAGAGTGGGGTTTATTCTGTATATTTCAGTCTCTGGTACTGTATATGAGAGTGGGATTTATTCTGTATATTTCAATCTCTGGTACTGTATATGAGAGTGGGGTTTATTCTGTATATTTCAGTCTCTGGTACTGTATATGAGAGTGGGGTTTATTCTGTATATTTCAGTCTCTGGTACTGTATATGAGAGTGGGGTTTATTCTGTATCTGCCAGTCTCTGATGCTTTCTGTGAGTGTGAGATTAATTCCATCACTGTCAGTCTCTGGTGCTGTATGTGAGTGTGGAATTAAATATGTACCTGTCAGTCTCTGGTACTGTCTCTGTGTGTGGGATTCATTTTGTATCTGCCATTCTCGGCTGCTTTATCTCAGTTTGGGATTCATTCTGTAATTCAGTCTCTGAGACAATGTGCAAGTCTGAATTCATTCCATATTCTTATTTCAGTTCAGAGTATCGTATTTGAAACTGTATCTTTAACACTCAAAATTATATACAGTTCTTTGTCAAGTAATTCATTTGTTAATATGGATACACTTTCGATTTTCTTTAATCAAACAATGTGTGTGAGTTTTGGAGTGGTATTACATCTTAATCTCTAAACTCAATTATGAATGATAATATACCTTTCAATCTGTTCATGGTGAAATTACTGGATTGGTATGTAATGTGTAGTTCAGTCTGCAATAATGGGATTAATTCTGTATCGGAGTCTAACACTGTGAGAGATTTTTGGACTGGTGAGTAACATGTACCTCAGTCTGTGGTAATGGAATTGATATTGTATCTTTGAGTCTGATATGGTATGACATTGTTGGACTGCTATTTAATGTGTGGCTCAGTCTGCACTAATTGAATCGATACTGTATCTTTCAGTCTAATATTGTATGAGGTTGTTGGGCTGTTATATAATTTTAGCTCAGGCGGTGCGAATAGAATTTAAACTATACCTTCCAGTCTGATCATTAATGTGATTTGTGGACTCGAATGTAATGTGTAGCTCAGTCTGTACCAATGGTATTGATAATGTTTATTTCAGTATAACACGAGTATTTACCAATATATCGAATATGTAGCTCAGTCTGCACCAATGGAATTGACACTGTATCTTTCAATCTGACCCGATGAGATTTTTGGACTGGTATGTAATGCGTAACTCAGTCTGCAGTAATGTGATTGTGAGATTCATTCTGTATCTGTCAGTCTCTGGTACTGTATGTGATTGTGAGATTCATTCTGTATCTGTCAATCTCTGGTACTGTTTGTGAGTGTGAGATTCATTCTTTATCTGTCAGCCCCTGGTATTGTGCGTGAGTGAGATTCATTCTGTTCCTGGTACTGTATGTGAGTGTAGGATTCATTCTATTTCTGTCAGTCTCTGGTACTGACTGTGAGCATGGGGTATATTCAGCATCTGTCAGTCTCAGGGGTACTATATATAAGTGATGGATTCATTCTGTATCTGCCAGTCTCTGGTGTGAAATGTGAATGTGGGATTCATTCTGTATCTGTCAGTCTCTGGTGCTGTATGTGAGTTTGGGATCCATTCTGTATCTGTCATTCTCTGCCACTTTATCCCATTGTGGGATTCATTCTGTAATTCAGTCTCTGAGACAATGTGCAAGTCTGAATTCATTCCATATTCTTATTTCAGTTTGCAGTATCTTATTTGAAACTGTATCTTTAATACTTTAAATTATATACAGTTCTCCGTCAAATAATTAATTTGTAAATATGGATTACTTTTTGATTTTCTTTAATCAAACAATGTGTGTGAGTTTTCGAGTAGTATTACATCTTAATCTCTGAACTCTATTGTGAATGATAATGTACCTTTCAATCTGTTCATGGTGAAATTACTGGACTGGTATGTAATGTGTAGTTCAGTCTGCAATAATGGGATTAATTCTTCAACTGAGTCTAACACTGTATGAGATTTTTGGACTGGTATGTAATATGTAGCTCATCCTGCACTAAAGGAATTGATACAGTATCTATCAGTCTGATACTGTATGATATTTTTGGACTGGAATGTGATGTTTAGCTCAGTCTGCAATAATGGAAGTGATACTGAATCTTTCAATCTGATACTCTGAGGTTTTAGGACTGGTGAGTAACATGTAGCTCAGTCTGTGCTAATGGAATTGAAATTGTACCTTTGAGTCTGATAGGATATGAGATTGTTGGACTGCTATATAATGTGTGGCTCAGTCTGCACTAATGAAATCGATACTGTATCTTTCAGTCTAATGTTGTATGGGATTTTCAGTCTTGTATGTAATGTACAGCTCAGGCGGTGCTAATAGAATTGAAACTGTATCTTCCACTCTGATCATTTGTGAGGTTTTTGGACTGGTATATAATGTGTCGCTCAGTCTGTACCAATGGTATTGATACTGTTTATTTCAGTATAACACTCTGAGTATTTACCAATATATCTAATATGTAGCTCAGTCTGCACTAATGGAATTTATACTGTATGTTTCAATCTGACACTATGAGATCTTTGGACTGGTCTGTAAAGTGTAACTCAGTCTGCAGTGATGTGATTGTGACATTCATTGTGTATCTGTCAGTTTCTGCTACTGAATGTGAGTGAAATTCATTCTGTTCCTGGTACTCCATGTGAGTGTGGGATTCATTCTGTATCTGTCAGTCTCTGGTATTGTGGGTGGGTGAGATATTCATTCTGTATCGATCAATTTCTGATGCTGTATGTGAGTGATATAAATTCTGTATCTGTCCGTCTGTGCAACAGTATGTGAGTGTGGGATTCATTTTGAACCTGTCAATCGCTGGTACATTGTATGAGTTTGGGATTCGTTCTATATGTCAGTCTCTGGCATTCTATCAGAGTGTGAGATTCATTCTTTATCTGTATCTAATTTGTATCTCTGTTTACAGTATGGCATTCAAAACTGTATCTTTAATACCTTAATATATGAATATATTTCCCAGTCTTTAATTAGTAGATAATGATATATTTTAAGATGTAATGCTGTAGGATATAATCAGATAATGTGGGCATCTATTACATCTATATCGATGGGAAAACAATTGTGAATTTGTGCATCTTCCAAACTGATATGGTGACATTTTTGAACTTGTGTATAAAGTGGAGCTCAGTCTGCATGAATAGAATACTGTATATTTAAGTCTGAATCTGTATCAGTTTTTGTGTAGTGGTTTCTAATGTGTAGATCAGTCTGCACTAATGGAATTTATACTGTATCTTTCAATCTGGCACCAGGAGATCTTTGGACTGGTCTGTAAAGTGTAACTCAGTCTGCAGTCGTGTGACTGTGACATTCATTGTGTATCTGTCAGTTTCTGCTACTGTATTTGAGTGTGGGATTCATTCTGTTCCTGGTACTCAATGTGAGTGTGGGAATCATTCTGTATCTGTCAGTCTCTGGTATTGTGTGTGGGTGTGGGATTCATTCTGTATCTGTCAGTCACTGGTATTGTGTGTGGGTGTGGGATTCATTCTGTATCTGTCAGTCACTGGTATTGTGTGTGGGTGTGGGATTCATTCTGTATCTGTCAGTTTCTAGTATTGTGTGTGGGTGAGACATTCATTCTGTATCTATCAATTTCTGATGCTGTATGTGAGTGATATAAATTCTGTATCTGTCAGTCTGTGCTACAGTTTGTGAGTGTGGGATTCATTTTGAATCTGTCAGTCTCTGGTACATTGTATGAGTTTGTGATTCATTCTATATATCAGTCCATGACACTCTATCAGAGTGTGAGATTCATTCTTTATCTGTATCTAATTTGTATCTCCGTTTACAGTATGGTGTTCAAAACTGTATCTTGAATACCTTAATGTATGAATATTATTTCCCAGTCTTTAATTAGTAGATAATGATATATTTTAAAATGTAATGCTGTCGGATATAATCAGATAATGTGGGCATCTATTTTTGGACTACTATTAAATCTGTATCGATGGGAAAACAATTGTGAATTTGTGCATCTTCCAAACTGATAGTGACATTTTTGAACTTGTATATAATGTGGAGCTCAGTCTGCCTGAATAGAATACTGTATATTTCAGTCTGAATCTGTATCAGTTTTGTTGTAGTGGTTGCTAATGTGCAGCTCAGTCTGCACTAATGGAATTGATACTGTATCTTTCAATCTGACACTGAGATTTTTGGACTGGTAGGTAATGTTTAACTCAGCCTGCTCTAATGTAGGTGACTGTGAGATTCACTTTGCATCTCTCAGTCTCTGGTACTGCATGTGAGTTTGGGATTCATGTTGTATCTGTCACTCTCTGGTGCTCTATTTGACTGTGGGATTCAGTCTGTATATACATTCACTAGTACTGTGTGTGGGTGTTGAACTATTTCCATATAAGCAGTTTCTCATAATGTATGTGAGTGTGGGATTCATTCTGTATCCGTCAGTCTCTGGTGCTGTGTGTGAGTGTGGGATTAATTCTGTATCTGTCAGTCTCTGGTACTGTGTGTGAGTGTGGGATTCATTCTGTATGTGTCAGTCTCTGATGCTGTGTGTGAATGTGGAATTCATTCTGTATCTGTCAATCTCTGGTACTGTGTGTGAGTGTGGGATTCATTCTGTATCTGTCAGTCTCTGGTACTGTGTGTGAGTGTGGGATTCATTCTGTATCTGTCAGTCTCTGGTACTGTGTGTGAGTGTGGGATTCATTCTGTATCTGTCAGTCTCAGGTACTGTGTGTGAGTATGCGATTCATACTTTACCGGTCAGTCTCTGATGCTTTATGAGTGTGTGGGATGAACTTGGTATCTGTCAGTCCTTGGTACTGTATAGCCAGTGTGGGATTCATTCTGTATCTGTCATTTCTTGTCCCATACTTGAGTGTGGGATTGAATTTATGTCTGGCAACCTCTAGTACTGTATGTGTGTTTGGGATTCCTTCTGCCATCTGTCAGTCTCTGGTACAGTATGGTGAGTGTGGGATTCATTCTGTGTCTCTGTGTCTCTGTACGGTATCTGAGTGTGAGATTCATTCTGTATCTCTATGCAATTATTCTCTCAGATTATATTATGGTATTCAATACTGTCGCTTTAATATCTTCATGTTGAAGTAGTTTTTCTCATTATTTAATTGGTAAAAATGGATGCACTTTAGGATTTGATGCTGGAGGTTTTAATCAGATAATTTGTGTGCTTTTTGGACTAGTATTAAATGTGTATTTCTGTGATTACTATTGTGAATGATAATGAATCATTCAAAATGATTTGGTGAATTGGTATGTAATGTGTAGATCAGTCTGCACTAAAGGAATTGATACTGTAACTTTAAATTTTATTTTATAAGATTTTTGGACTCGTGTGTAATGTGGATCTCATTGTGGACTAACAGAATTGATACTGTTTCATTAAATCTCATACTATGAGTGTATTATAAACTGGTATCTAATTTGTTTCTCAGGTTACACTGTCACAGCATTTCTCAATCTGATACTGTACGTGAGTTTTGGACTAGCAATTTGTATTCGAATGGTACACTATTTGAATGGATACTGCATGTATTAAACTCACATGTGTGTGAGAGTTCTGGGCTCGAATTCAATAGGAATCTCAAGGAACGTTATTGGGATTCATTCTGTACCTTTCAATCGGGTACCATGTGTGATTTCTATCTGGTATTTAATTCATGGCTAATGTTGCCCCTTTGTGAAATAGACAATCTGAGAGTGTGATTTTGGACTGGGATTTTTGTATCTCCCTGTCAGTGGGACTGAGTTCGGTGGAAATGGAACAGTGTCTGCCTCACCTGCTCTGTTTGACTGTGGATTGAAAATGTGTCTCTGGAATTTGGGATCATTGTGGGACTGAGTACTTCTGCTGTCTGAGACTGTGGAACTGATGACCTGTCTGTGTCTCTGTGCTCTGTTGTAATCAATTTTACAACACCAAGTTATAGTCCAGCAATTTTATTTTAAATTCACAAGCTTTCGGAGGCTTCCCCCTTCCTCAGGTGAACGATGTGGAAATGAAATCCTCGAGTTTAAAATAAAATTGCTGGACTATAACTTGGTGTTGTAAAATTGTTCACAATTGTCAACCCCAGTCCATCACCGGCATCTCCACATCTGTGCTCTGTGAGTGATAATGTACTTACTGTGTGTGAGAAGGAGCTGACTGCACTGTTCCTTGTGCCTCGGGTGGAGGAAACATCACATTTATTCTGGATCCTTCAAGGGTTTGCCTGTAGAAAGGAAATTATCTCTTATTACTCAGGAACAGGTGAGGTAGAAAATACAAAAGTGATCAGTTTAATAACTATTAATAATTATTTTGAATATCCACAAATTGAATCCAGCAATACTGTGTCTGACTCCACTGCAGTACTGCAGCACTGAGTTTCTGCATACCAGATGTGTTGGGTTGCTTTACAACAATTTAATGACATTCAGACACAACACAACCGCTGCACTGATCCATGAATGGGACTACCCGATGGAGCAGGGACCTTTGTACAGGTCAGGTTTCTAATCCCCTCTCCAAGCGGACTAACCGTTCAACTGAAAGCAAACAGCCGCTGTTTAAAATGTGCCCTTCACACTTCTCACCTGGTGCCTGCAATTGATGCTCTTTGTATAACTCCCCACATCCTTACTGTCCAGCTCTGTTTCCACTCTTCACTGTCCAATAACAATAAACAGGGTGAGACTGGAACTAAACCAGGAACATTCACGACTGGTATGGGGAGAGAAAGCAGCAATGATTTTAAATATCATGTTCTTCCCATTCTGTCTCCCTTCCCCTGGACACACCCTGGACACACACAGCCCGAGAATGACCTCTCCCTTCCCCCGCTCACTCCATGTTCCGGGACCAGTTCCTGATCCACTCCGCCTCTTACAAACAGCCCCCGGACTCCCCCTGACCTTCCCCCGGACTCAATGCCGATCTCTGAGCCCATCTGCGGACACGGTCCCGAAGCGATGAGCTGCTGTAACGAGGCTGCTCTTTGCTCCCTTCCCCCGGGGGCCGTGATCTCTCCATTCCCGGCTGTTTTAAACCATCTTCTTCCGCTCACTGAGGGAATGGCGCCCACAGGCCGAGCTGGGGGAGGGCAGCGCGCATGCGCTCTTCTGCTCACCAACAACCAGCGCTGGGGGCGGGGCTGAGTCACGCATGCGCAGATATCTGGTTTAATTCCCAATACAAAAATCGATGGAAACTTTCCCCAATTGGAATTTTTCCGAGTCTGAGCAAAGGAAGTGGGTCTGGGGGAAAGGTCAGAGGGAATGGGGTCCACAGGCAGTGCAGGAACAGGCACCAGAATGGAAAACAGATGGGATTCCACCAGTGCCTAACGCTGGAATCCAGACTGACTTTACAATCTCTAACTATTAAACTAGATGTTTCCATCCCTGCTGTTTCTCTCGGTATCTTTTGATGGTAAAGAGCCTTCCAGAGATAAAGTGAGCGGCTGTGGAATGAGCCAAAGGATCCGGTTCATTCTTGGCCCCTCTGCTGATAAATAAATGTGTGACTCCGAAACTGGAGGGA
Organism: Heptranchias perlo; assembly: GCF_035084215.1. Lineage (NCBI taxonomy): Eukaryota > Metazoa > Chordata > Chondrichthyes > Hexanchiformes > Hexanchidae > Heptranchias > Heptranchias perlo. The sequence goes on along the minus strand of NW_027139623.1, from coordinate 4,882,192 downwards.
GGATTTCTCAAACCAATCCTGGAGAAACAGTGGAGGAAAGTAGGAGTCGGTGTATCTGTCAGCAACAGACCCAGATTTATTTAATTGGAGTGAAACTCTCGGTCACTGAGAGTAATATCGAACAGCCCTGAGCTGCAAAACTCCAGGTGATACAACAGGAAAAGAGGGTTAAATGTGGCCCATTGTTTCTGTCAATGTCTGCACTGTCCCTGAGTGTGGGATTAATAATGTGTCTGTCCCTTGTACAATATCAGTGAGAGATGAGATTGCATCTTCTGTCTCTCCAACGGGATCTTTCTCGATAAAACGGAACTTTACCGGTCATTCTAAAACTAATACTGTTTACGTCTGCCTGTCAATGCGTCCCTCCGCTCGATCTCTCTCTCGCCGTGTGTTGCCCCCTCTCACTCTCTGGTGTTGTATATGAAGGTGGGATACTGCTATTGAGCGTGATATGGACACACTGATAGGAAGTGTAAGACTGATACTGTCCCTCTCTCTCTCTCTCTCCCTGGTGCTGGACATGAAGATGGGATACGTTCTGATATAAAACAGAGAGAATGAGATGTCCGGGCCGGGTCTCACTGTAACTGAGGATGTGTTCGGCTTCGGTCCCTGTTCGTCGTCATTATCTTTTCACAGATTCCGGGCGAGAGTCTCTGAGAGACGGTAACACTGGCGGATAAACTTTTAGTCGGTACTTTCAGTAATTTGTGTATCTGCACCCCTCGATCCCTTTGCTCCTCTATCCTGATCCAGGCAGTGTGTGATCTCCTTATTCTTCATTCTGTAAGTTTATTCGTGTCCTCTTGCATTTTGACACATTCTACCTTTGTATTAACTGTACTCCCCAATGTGGTGTCATCGTCAAATTTTGAAATTGTCCTTCCGATTCCCGAATCCAAATCGTAATTTTAAATTGTGAACAACAGTGGTCCCAGCAATGATCCCTGTGTTAAACCACTTCTCAATTTTAGCCACTCTAATTAGCTACCCTTAACTCCTGTTCTCTTTTTTTGTTTTGTAGCCAGCTTGCTATCCATTTCGCCGCCTGTCCCCGACTCCACGTGCTCTGAACTTTGCCATGAGTCCACAATCGAAGACCTTCTGAAGATTCAAATGCATTACATCTACTACATTAACTTTGTCTCCGCTTTCAATTACTTCTTCAAAGGTTGGTCCTGTCCTTGTCCTGTTATTAGATTAAATCCTGGCCGCTTCACTTGCTCTTGATGTCCCCAGCTCTTTTCTTCGGCAGCAGCACGGCCTGGATATTAGTCGGCTCCCCGCCCTGAGCGATGGTCACCCGTCCCAGCAGCTTGTTGTACTACTCGTCGTTGCGGATGGACAGCTGCAGGTGTCTGGGGATGATGCGGGTCTTCTTGATGTCGCGGACCGTGTTGCCGGCCAGCTGGAGGATTTCAGCCGTCGGATACTCGAGCACAGTCGCCAGATAGACCGGGGCTCCGGCACCCACACGTTCAGCGTAGTTCCCCTTTCGGAGGAGCCTGTGAACACGGCCCACAGGGAACTGCAGTCCGGCCCGGGATGAGCGAGACTTGGCCTTGGCCCGAGGTTTACCGCCGGATTTTCCTCTTCCAGACATTTCCACAATCTCACAAACACTTTCACAAAGAATGAAGAAATCCTCCCGCACTCGCCCTTCTTATACCTTCTGGAGGAGTACAGTGGGGGCAATTGTGATGGGTCTCTCTCAGAGTGTTTACACTGCCCGCTCACCCTCGCTGATATTCTATCTTTCAATTGCTGTAATATTGTCCTTTAGTAATATTGCTACTCCCCCTCCTTTCCCTATTTCCCTGTCCTTTCTAAAGATCTTACAGACTTGAATATTAAGCTGCTATTCGTACCCAGCTTGTAGTCAGGTCTGTGTAATGATTTAATATAATTATTTAACTTCACTCAATGGCTGATGTGAGCTGCGGCAAAATGTATTTCCATCTGGCCAAGTATTGCAGGTATCGACTGTCTCTTCAGTCCGATATCAGGTGAAGAATTACTGGCTGTTGTGTAATTTCCATTGATTGGGGGTTGGCGACATCGACTGGGCGGAAACGGGAACTGCAACAGAGCGAGAAAGGATCCGTCAGAATCCAGTTTCAATGAAGGACAAAATCCAACAGCCTGCAGTGACTGTTCAGGGTCTGATTTTTAGGAGCTATTTTATCATG